>NC_088216.1:61882024-62027040 GCF_036934945.1 Oncorhynchus masou masou
TGAAATATTGAACTCCATTCATCCCTATGGAGGACTGCATTTCTGAGGAGGGGATTTGGATTTGACCCAACGTGACATGTTCAGGGCTGGTTTCCTGTCACATTTCTTCAAATTGACACGATATAGAATATCATATTATATATCATTGCAATCAGTAGATGCCATGGAACATTCATATAAACTTTTATGAGTGTTTACATGTAAACTATTGAGCTAGCTATGAAAACATTTACAAAAAACAGTACACTTGTTCACCACTCTTCTACTACAATTTCAAAGGATACATGTACTGCATATGGCATATTTGGACCATTTTATTTTCTTCTCCAGACCCCCTCAAACATTTTAAGCCATCATTGGGCTTCCTGTACATATCATTTATGGAGCTAGTTGGTGGCCATTTTGGAAAGGGCCACCCGGGTGTAATGGACCAGATATGCGATGGCACTAAAGCCAAAAATACATCTTTAGACATAGCCTACCTGTGTGTGAAATTTGGTGGCTTCTTCACAAAGTCAAAGAAATGTGTTTAGTCACTGGACTAGTAGGGGGGCACCTAACTGCATGGTGTAGTCATGTGTTGTGATTTATTCAGATCAATGTATATTTTTTTGCCTTCTATCATGATGATGTCTTGAAGAATAATATTGTATTGTATTCCATGTAATATTTACAGTGTCCATTCCAAATGTGAGTGTGAGTGCGTGTCTGTGTGTATCCAATTTAGCAAGATAGACTAGAAATGCAGACTCAAAGATGCTGTGAGTCACCTAACTACATCACAACCCATATGCCTCATGCAGCAGCTATAGGTGGTGCTATTGCTTATACCTCCATGGATCAGTGAAAAGGGAACGAACGAAGGCAGAGGGGTCTCTCGTCTACTACCTACCAGTGGAGGCTGGTCTCTAGACTACTACCTACCTGTGGGTCTAGTGGAGGCTGGCCTCTAGACTACTACCTACCTGTGGGTCTAGTGGAGTCTGGCCTCTAGTCTACTACCTACCTGTGGAGACTGGTCTCTCGTCTACTACCTACCTGTGGAGGCTGGTCTCTAGACTACTACCTACCTGTGGGTCTAGTGGAGGCTGGCCTCTAGACTACTACCTACCTGTGGGTCTAGTGGAGGCTGGCCTCTAGTCTACTACCTACCTGTGGAGGCTGGTCTCTCGTCTACTACCTACCTGTGGAGGCTGGTCTCTAGACTACTACCTACCTGTGGGTCTAGTGGAGGCTGGTCTCTAGTCTACTACCTACCCGTGGAGCCTGGTCTATAGTCTACTACCTACCTGTGGGTCTAGTGGAGGCTGGGCTCTAGTCTACTACCTCCCTGTGGGTCTAGTGGAGGCTGACCTCTAGTCTACTACCTACCTGTGGGTCTAGTGGAGGCTGGTCTCTAGTCTACTACCTACCTGTGGGTCTAGTGGAGCCTGGTCTCTAGTCTACTACCTCCCTGTGGGTTTAGTGGAGGCTGGGCTCTAGTCTACTACCTCCCTGTGGGTCTAGTGGAGGCTGGGCTCTAGTCTACTACCGCCCTGTGGGTCTAGTAGAGGCTGGGCTCTAGTCTACTACCTCCCTGTGGGTCTAGTGGAGGCTGGGCTCTAGTCTACTACCTCCCTGTGGGTCTAGTGGAGGCTGGGCTCTAGTCTACTACCTACCTGTGGGTCTAGTGGAGGCTGGTCTCTAGTCTACTACCTACCTGTGGGTCTAGTCTACTACCTCCCGTGAGGGATGCTGGTCTCTAGTCTACTACCTACCTGTGGGTCTAGTGGAGGCTGGGGTCTCTGGTCTCTAGTCTACTACCTACCTGTGGGTCTAGTGGAGGCTGGTCTCTAGTCTACTACCTACCTGTGGGTCTAGTGGAGGCTGGTCTCTAGTCTACTACCTACCTGTGGGTCTAGTGGAGGCTGGTCTCTAGTCTACTACCTACCTGTGGGTCTAGTGGAGACTGGTCTCTAGTCTACTACCTCCCTGTGGGTCTAGTGGAGGCTGGTCTCTAGTCTACTACCTCCCTGTGGGTCTAGTGGAGGCTGGTCTCTAGTCTACTACCTACCTGTGGAGGCTGGGTCTAGTGGAGGCTGATCTCTAGTCTACTACCTACCTGTGGGTCTAGTGGAGGCTGGTCTCTAGTCTACTACCTCCCCGTGGGTCTAGTGGAGGCTGGTCTCTAGTCTACTACCTACCTGTGGGTCTAGTGGAGGCTGGTCTCTAGTCTACTACCTACCTGTGGTTCTAGTGGAGGCTGGTCTCTAGTCTATTACCTCCCTGTGGGTCTAGTGGAGACTGGTCTCTAGCCTACTACCTCCCTGTTGGTCTAGTGGAGACGGGTCTCTAGTCTACTACCTCCCTGTGGGTCTAGTGGAGGCTGGTCTCTATTCTACTACCTACCTGTGGGTCTAGTGGAGGCTGGTCTCTAGTCTACTACCTCACCGTGGGTCTCGTGGAGGCTGGTCTCTATTCTACTACCTACCTGTGGGTCTAGTGGAGGCTGGGCTCTAGTCTACTACCTACCTGTGGAGGCTGGTCTCTAGTCTACTACCTCCCCGTGGGTCTAGTGGAGGCTGGTCTTTAGTCTACTACCTCCCTGTGGGTCTAGTGGAGGCTGGTCTCTAGTCTACTACCTACCTGTGGGTCTAGTGAAGGCTGGCCTCTAGTCTACTACCTACCTGTGTGTCTTGTGGAGGCTGGTCTCTAGTCTACTACCTACCTGTGGGTGTAGTGGAGGCTGGGATCTAGTCTACTACCTACCTGTGGAGGCTGGTCTCTAGTCTACTACCTCCCTGTGGGTCTAGTGGATGCTGGTCTCTAGTCTACTACCTCCCTGTGGGTCTAGTGGAGGCTGGTCTCTAGTCTGCTACCTACCTGTCGGTCTAGTGGAGGCTGGTCTCTAGTCTACTACCTACCTGTGGGTCTAGTGGAGGCTGGTCTCTAGTCTACTACCTCCCTGTGGGTCTAGTGGAGGCTGGTCTCTAGTCTGCTACCTACCTGTGAGTCTAGTGGAGGCTGGTCTCTCGTCTACTACCTACCCGTGGGTCTAGTGGAGGCTGGTCTCTAGTCTATTACCTTCCTGTGGGACTAGTGGAGGCTGGTCTCTAGTCTACTACCTCCCTGTGGGTCTAGTGGAGGCTGGTCTCTAGTCTACTACCTCCCTGTGGGTCTAGTGGAGGCTGGTCTCTAGTCTACTACCTCCCTGTGGGTCTAGTGGAGGCTGGTCTCTAGTCTACTACCTACCTGTGGGTCTAGTGAAGGCTGGCCTCTAGTCTACTACCTACCTGTGTGTCTTGTGGAGGCTGGTCTCTAGTCTACTACCTACCTGTGGGTCTAGTGGAGGCTGGGCTCTAGTCTACTACCTACCTGTGGAGGCTTGTCTCTAGTCTACTACCTCCCTGTGGATTTAGTGGAGGCTGGGCTCTAGTCTACTACCTCCCTGTGGGTCTAGTGGAGGCTGGTCTCTAGTCTGCTACCTACCTGTGGGTCTAGTGGAGGCTGGTCTCTAGTCTACTACCTACCTGTGGGTCTAGTGGAGGCTGGTCTCTAGTCTACTACCTCCCTGTGGGTCTAGTGGAGGCTGGTCTCTAGTCTGCTACCTACCTGTGGGTCTAGTGGAGGCTGGTCTCTAGTCTACTACCTACCTGTGGGTCTAGTGGAGGCTGGTCTCTAGTCTATTACCTTATTGTGGGTCTAGTGGAGGCTGGTCTCTAGTCTACTACCTCCTGTGGGTCTAGTGGAGACTGGTCTCTAGTCTACTACCTACCTGTGGGTCTAGTGGAGGCTGGTCTCTAGTCTACTACCTCCCTCTGGGTCTAGTGGAGGCTGGTCTCTAGTCTACTACCTACCTGTGGGTCTAGTGGAGGCTGGTCTCTAGTCTACTACCTCCTGTGGGTCTAGTGGAGGCTGGTCTCTAGTCTACTACCTACCTGTGAGTCTAGTGGAGGCTGGTCTCTAGTCTACTACCTACCTGTGGGTCTAGTGGAGGCTGGTCTCTAGTCTATTATCTTCCTGTGGGTCTAGTGGAGGCTGGTCTCTAGTCTACTACCTCCCTGTGGGTCTAGTGGAGACTGGTCTCTAGTCTACTACCACCCGGTGGGTCTAGTGGAGGCTGGTCTCTAGTCTACTACCTCCCTGTGGGTCTAGTGGAGGCTGGTCTCTATTCTATTACCTACCTGTGGGTCTAGTGGAGGCTGGGCTCTAGTCTACTACCTCCCCGTGGGTCTCATGGAGGCTGGACTCTATTCTACTACCTACCTGTGGGTCTAGTGTAGGCTGGGCTCTAGTCTACTACCTCCCTGTGGGTCTAGTGGAGGCTGGTCTCTAGTCTACTACCTCCCTGTGGGTCTGGTGGAGACTGGACTCTTGTCTACTACTTACCTGTGGAGGCTGGTCTCTAGTCTACCTCCTCCTTGTGGGTCTAGTGGAGGCTGGTCTCTAGTCTACTACCTCCCTGTGGGTCTAGTGGAGGCTGGTCTTTAGTCTACTACCTCCCTGTGGGTCTAGTGGAGGCTTGTCTCTAGTCTACTACCTACCTGTGGGTCTAGTGAAGGCTGGCCTCTAGTCTACTACCTACCTGCGTGTCTTGTGTAGGCTGGTCTCTAGTCTACTACCTACCTGTGGGTCTAGTGGAGGCTGGGCTCTAGTCTACTACCTACCTGTGGAGGCTGGTCTCTAGTCTACTACCTCCCTGTGGGTCTAGTGGAGGCTGGTCTCTAGTCTACTACCTACCTGTGGGTCTAGTGGAGGCTGGTCTCTAGTCTACTACCTACCTGTGGGTCTTGTGGAGGCTGGTCTCTAGTCTACTACCTACCTGTGGGTCTAGTGGAGGCTGGTCTCTAGTCTACTACCTACCTGTGGAGGCTGGTCTCTAGTCTACTACCTCCCCGTGGGTCTAGTGGAGGCTGGTCTCTAGTCTACTACCTACCTGTGGGTCTAGTGGAGGCTGGTCTCTAGTCTACTACCTACCTGTGGTTCTAGTGGAGGCTGGTCTCTAGTCTATTACCTCCCTGTGGGTCTAGTGGAGGCTGGTCTCTAGTCTACTACCTCCTGTGGGTCTAGTGGAGGCTTGTCTCTAGTCTACTACCTCCCTATGGGTATAGTGGAGTCTGGTCTCTCGTCTACTACCGACCTCTGGGTCTAGTGGAGGCTGGTCTCTAGTCTACTACCTCCCCGTGGGTCTAGTGGAGGCTGGTCTCTAGTCTACTACCTACCTGTGGGTCTAGTGGAGGCTGGTCTCTAGTCTACTACCTACCTGTGGGTCTAGTGCTGGCCTCTAGTCTACTACCTCCCTGTGGTCTAGTGGAGGCTGGTCTCTAGTCTACTACCTACCTGTGGGTCTAGTGGAGGCTGGTCTCTAGTCTACTACCTACCTGTGGGTCTAGTGCTGGTCTCTAGTCTACTACCTCCCTGTGGGTCTAGTGGAGGCTGGTCTCTAGTCTACTACCTACCTGTGGGTCTAGTGGAGGCTGGTCTCTCGTCTACTACCTACCTGTGGGTCTAGTGGAGGCTGGCCTCTAGTCTACTACCTCCCCGTGGGTCTAGTGGAGGCTGGTCTCTAGTCTACTACCTACCTGTGGAGGCTATTCTCTAGTCTACTACCTCCCCGTGGGTCTAGTGGAGGCTGGTCTCTAGTCTACTACCTACCTGTGGGTCTAGTGGAGGCTGGTCTCTAGTCTACTACCTACCTGTGGGTCTAGTGGAGGCTGGTCTCTAGTCTACTACCTCCTGTGGGTCTAGTGGAGGCTGGTCTCTAGTTTACTACCTACCTGTGGGTCTAGTGGAGGCTGGTCTCTAGTCTACTACCTCATCTGTGGGTCTAGTGGAGGCTGGTCTCTAGTCTACTACCTCCCTGTGGGTCTAGTGGAGGCTGGTCTCTAGTCTACTACCTCCCTGTGGGTCTAGTGGAGGCTTGTCTCTAGTCTACTACCTACCTGTGGGTCTAGTGAAGGCTGGCCTCTAGTCTACTACCTACCTGTGTGTCTTGTGTAGGCTGGTCTCTAGTCTACTACCTACCTGTGGGTCTAGTGGAGGCTGGGCTCTAGTCTACTACCTACCTGTGGAGGCTGGTCTCTAGTCTACTACCTCCCCGTGGGTCTAGTGGATGCTGGTCTCTAGTCTACTACCTACCTGTGGGTCTAGTGGAGGCTGGTCTCTAGTCTGCTACCTACCTGTGGGTCTAGTGGAGGCTGGTCTCTAGTCTACTACCTACCTGTGGGTCTAGTGGAGGCTGGGCTCTAGTCTACTACCTACCTGTGGAGGCTGATCTCTAGTCTACTACCTCCCCGTGGGTCTAGTGGAGGCGGGTCTCTATTATACTATTTACCTGTGGGTCTAGTGGAGGCTGGTCTCTTGTCTACTACCTACCTGTGGAGGCTGGTCTCTAGTCTACTACCTCCCTGTGGGTCTAGTGGAGGCTGGTCTCTAGTCTACTACCTACCTGTGGGTCTATTGGAGGCTTGTCTCTAGTCTACTACCTCATCGTGGGTCTAGTGGAGGCTGTCTCTAGTCTACTATCTCCATGTGGGTCTAGTGGAGGCTGGTCTCTAGTCTGCTACCTACTGTGGGGAGAACAAGTATTTCATACACTGACAATTTATCAGGTTTTCCTACTTACAAAGCACATAAAGGTCTGTAAGTTTTATCATAGGTACACTTCAACTGTGAGAGACGGAATCTAAAACAAAAATCCAGAAAATCACATTGTATGATTTTAAGTAATTAATTTGCATTTTATTGCATGACATACGTATTTGATACATCAGAAAAGCAGAACTTAATATTTGGTACAGAAATCTTTGTCTCAGGTTTTCACACATTGCAGCAGGGATTTTGGCCCACTCCTCTTTACAGACCTTCTCCAGATCCTTCAGGTTTCTGGGCTGTCGCTGGGTAATACAGACTTTCAGCTCCCTCCAAAGATTTTCTATAGGGTTCAGGTCTGGAGACTGGCTCGGCCTCTCCAGGACCTTGAGATGCTTCTTACGGAGCCACTCCTTATTTACCCTGGCTGTGTGTTTCGGGTCATTGTCATGCTGGAAGACCCAGCCACGACCCATCTTCAATGCTCTTACTGAGGGAAGGAGGTTGTTGGCCAAGATCTCATAATACATGGCCCCATCCATCCTCCCCTCAATACTGTGCAGTCGTCCTGTCCCCTTTGCAGAAACGCATCCCCAAAGAATGATGTTTCCACCTCCATGCTTCACGGTTGGGATGGTGTTCTTGGGGTTGTACTCATCCTTCTTCTTCCTCCAAACACGGTGAGTGGAGTTTAGACCCAAAAAGCTCTATTTTTGTCTCATCAGACCACATGACTTTCTCCCATTCCTCCTCTGGATCATCCAGATGGTCATTGGCAACCTTCAGACGGGCCTGGACATGCGCTGGCTTGAGCAGGGGGACCTTGCGTGCACTGCAGGATTTTAATCCATGACGGCGTAGTGTGTTACGCTGTGGTCCCAGCTGTGGTCCCAGCTCTCTTCAGGTCATTGACCAGGTCCTGCCGTGTAGTTCTGGGCTGATCCCTCACCTTCCTCATGATCATTGATGCCCCACAAGGTGAGATCTTGCATGGAGCCCCAGACCGAGGGTGACCGTCATCTTGAACTTCTTCCATTTTCTAATAATTGCGCCAGCAGCTGTTGCCTTCTCACCAAGCTGCTTGCCTATTGTCCTGTAGCCCATCCCAGCCTTGCGCAGGTCTACAATTTTGTGCTGGTTGTGCTGGTAAGTTGACGTCACTATGATATCTAATAGTTCTTCCCGGTTGTGTGTACAGATACAGAGAGTTGTAAATCTAAAACCCATGAAACCAGTGCAGGTCTACTAGGTGCTGGGGTTCAACTCTGTGTTTTTGTGTGTGTGTGTTGCACAACTTGGCACTCCTAAAATATAGAGAGAAAATAAAGGAGGAGAGGAGAGGAGGGGGGAATCACAACTGTCATCACAAACAAGAACCATCTGTCTCATTTGTGTAACTTGTTTTCTTTTAATATGAGAAGTATGCTGGTGAGATGTGAGTTAGAGAGAGGCCTGGGAGGGCAGGACTGAGAACTAAAGCCTCCATCCTCTGTCTCTCACTCACAGACCATGGCTTTGGCTTGGTTATCTCCCAAACCTGCCCTGTTAACCCCTCGCGTGCACTTGCTAGTGTATGTGTGCTCAACCTAGGCACAGAGAAACAAGTGAAAGAGAAAAACCTACTAACCATGCTTGTGTAATGTAAGCTGACGTTTCATGCAAATCTCCCATTGACATCAGTTCATGATTTATGTGATAGGTTGGGTTAAGTATGTGTGATTTAGCCCTGAGTGTACAGTAGCATGTATTCTGGTTGCTCCTGTCCCTCACACTCTTCTAATCTGCCAAAAAGCTTCATACCAACAAACTATCCAGTATAGCAGGTTCAACTCCATAGATACCCAGCCTATAGCTGTACACAGGTTCATCTCCATGGATACCCAGCCTATAGCTGTACACAGGTTCAACTCCATGGATACCCAGCCTATAGCAGTACACAGGTTCAACTCCATAGATACCCAGCCTATAGCTGTACACAGGTTCAACTCCATGGATACCCAGCCTATAGCTGTACACAGGTTCAACTCCATGGATACCCAGCCTATAGCTGTACACAGGTTCAACTCCATGGATACCCAGCCTATAGCTGTACACAGGTTCAACTCCATGGATACCCAGCCTATAGCTGTATACAGGTTCAACTCCATGGATACCCAGCCTATAGCTGTATACAGGTTCAACTCCATGGATACCCAGCCTATAGCTGTACACAGGTTCAACTCCATGGATACCCAGCCTACAGCTGTACACAGGTTCAACTCCATGGATACCCAGCCTATAGCTGTACACTTTCTGGGCTGATCAGATAGATGTTGAAGTGTCCACCTGAGAGCCAAACAGCTCAGTTCCCAGGTTAGTCACTAGATGACCCTGCTGGAGAGGACCAAACAGCTCAGTTCCCAGGTTAGTCACTAGATGACCCTGCTGGAAAGGACCAAACAGCTCAGTTCCCAGGTTAGTCACTAGATGACCCTGCTGGAGAGGACCAAACAGCTCAGTGCCCAGGTTAGTCACTAGATGACCCTGCTGGAGAGGACCAAACAGCTCAGTTCCCAGGTTAGTCACTAGATGACCCTGCTGGAGAGGACCAAACAGCTCAGTTCCCAGGTTAGTCACTAGATGACCCTGCTGGAGAGGTCCAAACAGCTCAGTTCCCAGGTTAGTCACTAGATTACCCTGCTGGAGAGGTCCAAACAGCTCAGTTCCCAGGTTAGTCACTAGATGACCCTGCTGGAGAGGTCCAAACAGCTCAGTTCCCAGGTTAGTCCAAACTCAGTTCCCAGGTTATTCACTAGACCCTGCTGGAGAGTTCCAAACAGCCCTCTGGAGAGGACCAAACAGCTCAGTTCCCAGGTTAGTCACAAGATGACCCTGCTGAGAGTACCAAACAGCTCAGTTCCCAGGTTAGTCACTAGATGACCCTGCTAGGTCCAAACAGCTCAGTTCCCAGGTTAGTCACTAGATGACCCTGCTGGAGAGGACCAAACAGCTCAGTTCCCAGGTTAGTCACTAGATGACCCTGCTGGAGAGGACCAGATGCCCAGGGTTTTCCGGCTGCCATATTAAGCCCAGCTGAAAGCTGAAACCTCCCTCCTGTGATCTCAGAGCCCTCACTGGGCTAGGGTCCATGGTTACGGTATGCCCCAGAGAAGCCTGTCCAAATGTGAAATTGCAGGCAAGTATTCTCATCAGGCAGGCGGTGACAGGGAAGCACAGGGAAGCATTTGTCCCTGGGAACATTGTAGAAATTCTGTGGGAAAGCCAAGCCCTGCTGCCCGATACGGGAATATTTACTTGAATATTTTCACACCTCAGATGGTTCTCAGATGGAGGGGCCAGATGGAGGGGCCTGCCTGAACACTCTCACACAGTCACACAGGTACAAACTGGTGTGCTTCTACTGCGGAAGTACTGTGGGAGCCAGCCAAGCCCCAAATTGTTTCTCTTGTCAACATTGCTCTGCTCCTCCGCACACAACACACGCATGCATGCCCCCCACCCCCCCTAGTGAACACAGTTCTAGAGCTCTGCCTCCACAACACAGGAAGGCGAGGTATTACTGATACTCTTCTCCTACCCCCTCGCCGCTCCCCTCCTCCCCGTCTTCTCTCCAGCTGACTGTGTACAGACAGGAGCCCGCAGAAATGCCCCGGGTTCATTAACAGGAATATTATCAAGCGATCACCACTCCCACCTCTCTCTACATCATCTGGGGCATCAGGTGGCCTTATTGGAGGCAGAAGCTACCGAGTGCTGAAAGAGACACCCAAGACAGATTGAGACGGAAAGGGAGACAGATAGAGACATAAAGGGAGACAGATAGAGACAGAGAAAGACAGAAAGGGAGAGACTGAAAGGGAGACAGAGACTGAAAGGGAGAAAGAGAGAGACTGAAAGGGAGACAGAGAGAAACAGAAAGGGAGACAGAGACTGAAAGGGATAAAGAGAGAGACAGAAAGGGAGACAGATAGAGACAGAAAGGGAGACAGATAGAGACAGGATGGGAGACAGATAGAGACAGGATGGGAGACAGATAGAGACAGAAAGGGAGACAGATAGAGACTGAAAGGGAGACAGAGACAGAGAAAGACAGAAAGGGACACAGATAGAGACAGAAAGGGAGACAGAGACATAAAGGGTGACAGTGAAAGACAGAAAGGGAGAAAGAGACTGAAAGGGAGACAGATAGAGACAGAAAGGGAGACAGATAGAGACAGAAAGGGAGACAGAGAAAGACATAAAGGGAGACAGAGACTGAAAGGGAGACAGAGAAAGACAGAAAGGTAGACAGAGACTGAAAGGGAGACAGATAGAGACAGAAAGGGAGACAGATAGAGACAGAAAGGGAGACAGAGACTGAAAGGGAGGCAGAGAGAGACAGAAAGGGAGACAGAAAGGGAGACAGAGAAAGACAGAAAGTGAGACAGAGACTGAAAGGCAGACAGAGACAGAGAAAGACAGAAAGGGAGACAGAGAGAGAGAGAAAGGGAGACAGATAGAGACAGAAAGGGAGACAGAGAGAGACAGAAAGGGAGACAGAGAGAGACAGAAAGGGAGACAGAGAGAGACAGAAAGGGAGACAGAGACAGAAAGGGAGACAGAGAGAGACAGAAAGGGAGGCAGAGAGAGACAGAAAGGGAGACAGAGAGACAGAAAGGGAGACAGAGACAGACAGAAAGGGAGACAGAGAGAGACAGAAAGGGAGACAGAGACAGAAAGGGAGACATATAGAGACAGAAAGGGAGACAGATAGAGACAGAAAGGGAGAAAGAGACAGAAAGGGAGACAGGTGGAGACAGAGACAGAAAGGGAGACAGATAGAGACAGAAAGGGAGACAGAGACAGAAAGGGAGACAGAGAGAGACAGAAAGGGAGACAGAGAGAGACAGAAAGGGAGACAGAGACAGAAATGGAGACAGATAGAGACAGAAAGGGAGACAGAGACTGAAAGGGAGGCAGAGAGAGACAGAAAGGGAGACAGAAATGGAGACAAAGACAGAAAGTGAGACAGAGACTGAAAGGGAGAGACAGAGACAGAAAGAGACAGAGACAGAAGAAAGGGAGACAGAGAGAGAGAGAAAGGGAGACAGATAGAGACAGAAAGGGAGACAGAGAGAGACAGAAAGGGAGACAGAGAGAGAGACAGAAAGGGAGACAGAGAGAGACAGAAAGGGAGGCAGAGAGAGACAGAAAGGGAGACAGAGAGAAACAGAAAGGGAGACAGAGACTGAAAGGGAGGCAGAGAGAGACAGAAAGGGAGACAGAAAGGGAGACAGAGAAAGACAGAAAGTGAGACAGAGACTGAAAGGCAGACAGAGACAGAGAAAGACAGAAAGGGAGACAGAGAGAGAGAGAAAGGGAGACAGATAGAGACAGAAAGGGAGACAGAGACAGAAAGGGAGACAGAGAGAGACAGAAAGGGAGACAGAGAGAGACAGAAAGGGAGACAGAGAGAGACAGAAAGGGAGACAGAGAGAGACAGAAAGGGAGACAGAGAGACAGAAAGGGAGACAGAGAGACAGAAAGGGAGACAGAGAGAGACAGAAAGGGAGACAGAGAGAGACAGAAAGGGAGACAGAGACAGAAAGGGAGACATATAGAGACAGAAAGGGAGACAGATAGAGACAGAAAGGGAGAAAGAGACAGAAAGGGAGACAGGTGGAGACAGAGACAGAAAGGGAGACAGATAGAGACAGAAAGGGAGACAGAGACAGAAAGGGAGACAGAGAGAGACAGAAAGGGAGACAGAGAGAGACAGAAAGGGAGACAGAGACAGAAATGGAGACAGATAGAGACAGAAAGGGAGACAGAGACTGAAAGGGAGGCAGAGAGAGACAGAAAGGGAGACAGAAATGGAGACAAAGACAGAAAGTGAGACAGAGACTGAAAGGGAGACAGAGACAGAGAAAGACAGAAAGGGAGACAGAGAGAGAGAGAAAGGGAGACAGATAGAGACAGAAAGGGAGACAGAGAGAGACAGAAAGGGAGACAGAGAGAGACAGAAAGGGAGACAGAGAGAGACAGAAAGGGAGACAGAGAGACAGAAAGGGAGACAGAGAGAGACAGAAAGGGAGGCAGAGAGAGACAGAAAGGGAGACAGAGAGAAACAGAAAGGGAGACAGAGACTGAAAGGGAGGCAGAGAGAGACAGAAAGGGAGACAGAAAGGGAGACAGAGAAAGACAGAAAGTGAGACAGAGACTGAAAGGGAGACAGAGACAGAGAAAGACAGAAAGGGAGACAGAGAGAGAGAGAGAAAGGGAGACAGATAGAGACAGAAAGGGAGACAGAGAGAGACAGAAAGGGAGACAGAGAGAGACAAAAAGGGAGATAGAGAGAGACAGAAAGGGAGACAGAGAGACAGAAAGGGAGACAGAGAGAGACAGAAAGGGAGGCAGAGAGAAACAGAAAGGGAGACAGAGACTGAAAGGGACAAAGAGAGAGACAGAAAGGGAGACAGATAGAGACAGGATGGGAGACAGAAAGAGACAGGATGGGACAGATAGAGACAGTAGGACAGAGACAGAAAGGGAGACAGAGAGACTGAAAGGGAGACAGAGACAGAGAAAGACAGAAAGGGAGACAGATAGAGACAGAAAGGGAGACAGAGACATAAAGGGTGACAGACAAGACAGAAAGGGAGAAAGAGACTGAAAGGAGACAGATAGAGACAGAAAGGGAGACAGATAGAGACAGAAAGGGAGACAGAGAAAGACAGAAAGGGAGACAGAGACTGAAAGGAGACAGAGAAAGACAGAAAGGGAGACAGAGACAGAAAGGGAGAAGAGATAGAGACAGAAAGGGAGACAGATAGAGACAGAAAGGGAGACAGAGAGAGACAGAAAGGAGACAGAGAGAGACAGAAAGGGAGACAGAGATACAGAAAGGGAGACAGAGAGAGACAGAAAGGAGGCAGAGAGAGACAGAAAGGGAGACAGAGACTGAAAGGGAGACAGAAAGACAGAAAGGGAGACAGAGACAGAAAGGGAGACACAGAGAGACAGAAAGGAGACAGAGAGAGACAGAAAGGGAGACAGAGACAGAAAGGGAGACATATAGAGACAGAAAGGGAGACAGATAGAGACAGAAAGGGAGGCAGAGAGAGACAGAAAGGGAGACAGGTGGAGACAGAGACAGAAAGTGAGACAGATAGAGACAGAAAGGGAGACAGAGACAGAAAGGGAGACAGAGACAGAAAGGGAGACAGAGAGAGACAGAAAGGGAGACAGAGACAGAAAGGAGACATATAGAGACAGAAAGGAGACAGATAGAGACAGAAAGGGAGAAAGAGACAGAAAGGGAGACAGAGACAGAGACAGAAAGGGAGACAGATACAGAAAGGAGACAGAGACAGAGACAGAAATGGAGACAGAGAGAGACAGAAAGGGAGACAGAGAGACAGAAAGGGAGACAGAGAGAGACAGAAAGGGAGACAGAGAGAGAGAAAGGGAGACAGATAGAGACAGAAAGGAGACAGAGAGAGACAGAAGGGAGACAGAAACAGAAAGGAGACAGAGAGAGACAGAAAGGGAGACAGAGACAGACAGAAAGGGAGACAGAGAGAGACAGAAAGGGAGACAGAGACAGAAAGGGAGACATATAGAGACAGAAAGGGAGACAGATAGAGACAGAAAGGGAGACAGAGACAGACAGAAAGGGAGACAGAGAGAGACAGAAAGGGAGACAGAGAGACAGAAAGGGAGACAGAGACAGAAAGGAGACAGACAGAGAAGACAGAAAGGGAGACAGAGACAGAAAGGGAGACAGATAGAGACAGAAAGGGAGACAGATAGAGACAGAAAGGGAGAAAGAGAGACAGAAAGGGAGACAGAGACAGAACAGAAAGGAGACAGAGACTGAAAGGGAGACAGAGACAGAGACAGGAGACAGAGAGAGACAGAAAGGGAGACAGAGAGACAGAAAGGGAGACAGATAGAGACAGAAAGGAGACAGAGACAGAGAGACAGAAAGGGAGACAGAGAGAGACAGAAAGGAGACAGAGAGACAGACAGAAAGGAGACAGAGAGAGACAGAAAGGGAGACAGAGACAGAGACAGAAAGGGAGACAGAGAGAGACAGAAAGGGAGACAGAGACAGAAAGGGAGACAGAGAGAGACAGAAAGGGAGACAGATAGAGACAGAAAGGGAGACAGAGACAGACAGAAAGGGAGACAGAGAGAGACAGAACAGGAGACAGACAGAAAGGGGAGACAGAGAGACAGAAAGGGAGACAGAGAGAGACAGAAAGGGAGAGAGAGAGACAGAAAGGGAGACAGAGAGAAACAGAAAGGAGACAGACAGAGACTGAAAGGGAGGCAGAGAGAGACAGAAAGGGAGACAGAAAGGGAGACAGAGAAAGACAGAAAGTGAGACAGAGACTGAAAGGCAGACAGAGACAGAGAAAGACAGAAAGGGAGACAGAGAGAGAGAGAAAGGGAGACAGATAGAGACAGAAAGGGAGACAGAGAGAGACAGAAAGGGAGACAGAGAGAGACAGAAAGGGAGACAGAGAGAGACAGAAAGGGAGACAGAGAGAGACAGAAAGGGAGACAGAGAGAGACAGAAAGGGAGGCAGAGAGAGACAGAAAGGGAGACAGAGAGACAGAAAGGGAGACAGAGACAGACAGAAAGGGAGACAGAGAGAGACAGAAAGGGAGACAGAGACAGAAAGGGAGACATATAGAGACAGAAAGGGAGACAGATAGAGACAGAAAGGGAGAAAGAGACAGAAAGGGAGACAGAGAAAGACAGAAAGTGAGACAGAGACTGAAAGGGAGACAGAGACAGAGAAAGACAGAAAGGGAGACAGAGAGAGAGAGAAAGGGAGACAGATAGAGACAGAAAGGGAGACAGAGAGACACAGAAAGGGAGACAGAGAGAGACAGAAAGGGAGGCAGAGAGATACAGAAAGGGAGACAGAGACTGAAAGGGAGACAGAGACAGAGAAAGACAGAAAGGGAGACAGAGAGAGAGAAAGGGAGACAGATAGAGACAGAAAGGGAGACAGAGAGAGACAGAAAGGGAGACAGAGAAAGACAGAAAGGGAGACAGAGAGAGAGAGAAAGGGAGACAGAGAGAGACAGAAAGGGAGGCAGAGAGAGAGAAAGGGAGACAGATAGAGACAGAAAGGGAGACAGAGAGAGAGACAGAAGGGGAGACAGAGAGACAGAAAGGGAGACAGAGAGAGACAGAAAGGGAGACAGAGAGAGACAGAAAGGGAGACAGAGAGAGACAGAAAGGGAGACAGAGAGACAGAAAGGGAGACAGAGAGAGACAGAAAGGGAGGCAGAGAGAGACAGAAAGGGAGACAGAGAGAAACAGAAAGGGAGACAGAGACTGAAAGGGAGGCAGAGAGAGACAGAAAGGGAGACAGAAAGGGAGACAGAGAAAGACAGAAAGTGAGACAGAGACTGAAAGGCAGACAGAGACAGAGAAAGACAGAAAGGGAGACAGAGAGAGAGAGAAAGGGAGACAGATAGAGACAGAAAGGGAGACAGAGAGAGACAGAAAGGAGACAGAGAGAGACAGAAAGGAGACAGAGAGAGACAGAAAGGGAGACAGAGAGAGACAGAAAGGGAGACAGAGAGAGACAGAAAGGGAGGCAGAGAGAGACAGAAAGGGAGACAGAGAGACAGAAAGGGAGACAGAGACAGACAGAAAGGGAGACAGAGAGAGACAGAAAGGGAGACAGAGACAGAAAGGGAGACATATAGAGACAGAAAGGGAGACAGATAGAGACAGAAAGGGAGAAAGAGACAGAAAGGGAGACAGAGAAAGACAGAAAGTGAGACAGAGACTGAAAGGGAGACAGAGACAGAGAAAGACAGAAAGGGAGACAGAGAGAGAGAAAGGGAGACAGATAGAGACAGAAAGGGAGACAGAGAGACACAGAAAGGGAGACAGAGAGAGACAGAAAGGGAGACAGAGAGACAGAAAGGGAGACAGAGAGAGACAGAAAGGGAGGCAGAGAGAGACAGAAAGGGAGACAGAGAAAGACAGAAAGGGAGACAGAGACTGAAAGGGAGGCAGAGAGAGACAGCAAGGGAGACAGAAAGGGAGACAGAGAAAGACAGAAAGTGAGACAGAGACTGAAAGAGACAGAGACAGAGAAAGACAGAAAGGGAGACAGAGAGAGAGAAAAGGGAGACAGATAGAGACAGAAAGGAGACAGAGAGAGACAGAAAGGGAGACAGAGAGAGACAGAAAGGAGACAGAGAGAGACAGAAAGGAGACAGAGAGAGACAGAAAGGGAGACAGAGAGAGACAGAAAGGGAGACAGAGAGAGACAGAAAGGGAGACAGAGAGACAGAAAGGGAGACAGAGACAGACAGAAAGGGAGACAGAGAGAGACAGAAAGGGAGACAGAGACAGAAAGGGAGACATATAGAGACAGAAAGGGAGACAGAGAGAGACAGAAAGGGAGACAGATAGAGACAGAAAGGGAGACAGAGAGAGACAGAAAGGGAGACAGAGAGAGACAGAAAGGGAGACAGAGAGAGACAGAAAGGAGACAGAGAGACAGAAAGGGAGACAGAGAGAGACAGAAAGGGAGGCAGAGAGAGACAGAAAGGGAGACAGAGAGAAACAGAAAGGGAGACAGAGACTGAAAGGGAGGCAGAGAGAGACAGAAAGGGAGACAGAAAGGGAGACAGAGAAAGACAGAAAGTGAGACAGAGACTGAAAGGCAGACAGAGACAGAGAAAGACAGAAAGGGAGACAGAGAGAGAGAGAAAGGGAGACAGATAGAGACAGAAAGGGAGACAGAGAGAGACAGAAAGGGAGACAGAGAGAGACAGAAAGGGACAGAGACAGAAAGGAGACAGACAGAAAGGGAGACAGAGAGAGACAGAAAGGGAGACAGAGAGAGACAGAAAGGGAGGCAGAGAGAGACAGAAAGGGAGACAGAGAGACAGAAAGGGAGACAGAGACAGACAGAAAGGGAGACAGAGAGAGACAGAAAGGGAGACAGAGACAGAAAGGGAGACATATAGAGACAGAAAGGGAGACAGATAGAGACAGAAAGGGAGAAAGAGACAGAAAGGGAGACAGAGAAAGACAGAAAGTGAGACAGAGACTGAAAGGGAGACAGAGACAGAGAAAGACAGAAAGGGAGACAGAGAGAGAGAGAAAGGGAGACAGATAGAGACAGAAAGGGAGACAGAGAGAGACAGAAAGGGAGACAGAGAGAGACAGAAAGGGAGACAGAGAGAGACAGAAAGGGAGACAGAGACAGAAAGGGAGACAGATAGAGACAGAAAGGGAGACAGAGAGAGACAGAAAGTGAGACAGAGACTGAAAGGGAGACAGAGAGAGAGACAGAAAGGGAGACAGAGAGAGACAGAAAGGAGACAGAGACAGAAAGGGAGACAGAGAGAGACAGAGACAAGACAGAAAGGAGACAGAGACAGAAAGGGAGACAGAGAGAGACAGAAAGGGAGACAGAGAGAGACAGAAAGGGAGAAGAGAGAGACAGAAAGAGACAGAAATGGAGACAGAGAAAGACAGAAAGGAGACAGAGACTGAAAGGGAGACAGAGACAGAGAGACAGACAGAAAGGGAGACAGAGAGAGAGAAAAGGGAGACAGATAGAGACAGAAAGGGAGACAGAGAGAGACAGAAAGGAGACAGAGAGAGACAGAAAGGAGACAGAGAGAGAGAAAGGGAGACAGAGAGAGACAGAAAGGGAGACAGAGAGAGACAGAAAGGGAGACAGAGAGAGACAGAAAGGGAGACAGAGAGACAGAAAGGAGACAGAGACAGAAAGGAGGCAGAGAGAGACAGAAAGACAGAAAGGGAGACAGAGAGAGACAGAAAGAACAGAGAGACAGAAAGGAGACAGAGACAGAAAGGAGACAGAGAGACAGAAAGGGAGACAGAGACAGAAAGGAGACATATAGAGACAGAAAGGGAGACAGATAGAGACAGAAAGGGAGAAGAGACAGAAAGGAGACAGAGACAGAAACAGAAAGGGAGACAGAGACAGAAAGGGAGACAGAGAGAGAGAGAAAAGGGAGACAGAGAGAGACAGAAAGGGAGACAGAGAGACAGAAAGGGAGACAGAAAGACAGAAAGAGACAGAGAGAGACAGAAAGGGAGACAGAGAGAGACAGAAAGGAGACAGAGAGAGACAGAAAGGGAGACAGAGAGAGACAGAAAGGGAGACAGAGAGACAGAAAGGGAGACAGAGACAGACAGAAAGGAGACAGAGAGAGACAGAAAGGGAGACAGAGAGAGAAAGGGAGACATATAGAGACAGAAAGGGAGACAGATAGAGACAGAAAGGGAGAAAGAGACAGAAAGGGAGACAGAGACAGAGAAAGACAGAAAGGGAGACAGAGAGAGAGAGAAAGGGAGACAGAGAGGAAAGGAGACAGAGAGAGACAGAAAGGGAGACAGAGAGAGACAGAAAGGGAGACAGAGACAGAAAGGAGACAGAGAGAGACAGAAAGGGAGACAGAGACAGAAAGGGAGACAGAGAGAGACAGAAAGGGAGACAGAGACAGAAAGGAGACAGAGACTGAGAGACAGAGAGAGAAAGAGAAAGGGAGACAGAGAGAGACAGAAAGGGAGACAGATAGAGACAGAAAGGGAGACAGAAAGTGAGACAGAAAGGGAGACAGAGAGAGACAGAGAGACAGAGAGAGACAGAAAGGAGACAGAGACAAAGGGAGACAGAGAGAGACAGAAAGGGAGAGACAGAAAGGGAGACAGAGAGAGACAGAAAGGGAACAGGAGACAGAGAGACAGAGAGAGACAGAAAGGGAGACAGAGAGAGACAGAAAGGGAGACAGAAGAAGACAGAAAGGAGACAGAGACAGAGACAGAAAGGGAGACAGAGAGAGACAGAAAGGGAGACAGAGAGAGACAGAAAGGGAGACAGAGAGACAGAAAGGAGACAGAGAGAGACAGAAAGGGAGACAGAGACAGAAAGACAGAAAGGGAGAGAGAGAGACAGAAAGGGAGACAGAGAGAGACAGAAAGGAGACAGAGAGAGACAGAAAGGAGACAGAAGAGACAGAAAGGGAGACAGAGAGACAGAAAGGGAGACAGAGAGACAGACAGAAAGTGAGACAGAGACTGAAAGGGAGACAGAGACAGAGAAAGACAGAAAGGGAGACAGAGAGAGAGACAGAAAGGGAGACAGATAGAGACAGAAAGGGAGACAGAGAGACAGAAAGGGAGACAGAGAGAGACAGAAAGGAGACAGAGAGACAGAAAGGGAGACAGAGAGAGACAGAAAGACAGAGAGAGACAGAAAGGGAGACAGAGAGACAGAACAGGGAGACAGAGAGAGACAGAAAGGGAGACAGAGAGAGACAGAGAAGAGGAGACAGAGAGACAGAAAGAAAGGAGACAGAGACAGAAAGGGAGACAGATAGAGACAGAAAGGGAGACAGAGAGACAGAAAGGGAGACAGAGAGAGAGACAGAAAGGGAGACAGAGACAGAAAGGGAGACAGAGACAGAAAGGAGACAGAGAGACAGAAAGGGAGACAGAGAGAGACAGAAAGGGAGACAGACAGAGACAGAAAGGAGACAGAGAGAGACAGAAAGGGAGACAGAGACAGAGAAGGAGACAGAAAGACAGAAAGGAGACAGAGAGAGACAGAAAGAAAGAGACAGAGACTGAAAAGGGAGACAGAGACAGAGAAAGACAGAAAGGGAGACAGAGAGAGAGACAGAAGGGAGACAGATAGAGACAGAAAGGGAGACAGAGAGAGAGAGAAAGGGAGACAGAGAGAGACAGAAAGGGAGACAGAGAGAGACAGAAAGGGAGACAGAGAGACAGAAAGGGAGACAGAGAGAGACAGAAAGGGAGGCAGAGAGAGACAGAAAGGGAGACAGAGAGAAACAGAAAGGGAGACAGAGACAGAAAGGGAGACAGACAGAAAGAGACAGAAAGGGAGACAGAGACAGAAAGGGAGACAGAGAGAGACAGAAAGGAGACAGAGAGACAGAAAGGGAGACAGAGAGACAGAAAGGGAGACAGAGAGACAGAAAGGGAGACAGAAGAGGAGAGAGACAGAAAGAGACAGAAAGGAGACAGAGAGACAGAAAGGAGACAGAGAGAGACAGAAAGGAGACAGAGAGAGACAGAAAGGAGACAGAGAGAGACAGAAAGGAGACAGATAGAGACAGAAAGGAGACAGAGAGAGACAGAAAGGAGACAGAGAGAGACAGAAAGGGAGAGACAGAAAGGGAGACAGAGACAGAAAGGGAGACAGAGAGAGACAGAAAGGGAGACAGAGAGACAGAAAGGGAGACAGAGAGAGACAGAAAGGGAGACAGAGAGAGACAGAAAGGGAGACAGAGACAGAAAGGGAGACAGAGAGACAGAAAAGACAGATAGAGACAGAAAGGGAGAAAGAGACAGAAAGGGAGACAGAGAGACAGAGACAGAAAGGGAGACAGAGACAGAAAGGAGACAGACAGAGAAGAGGAGACAGAGAGAAAGGAGACAGAGAGAGACAGAAAGGGAGACAGAGAGACAGAAAGGGAGACAGAGAGAGACAGAAAGGGAGACAGAGAGAGACAGAAAGGGAGACAGAGAGAGACAGAAGGGAGACAGAAATGGAGACAGAGAAAGACAGAAAGTGAGACAGAGACTGAAAGGGAGACAGAGACAGAGAAAGACAGAAAGGGAGACAGAGAGAGAGAGAAAGGGAGACAGATAGAGACAGAAAGGAGACAGAGAGAGAGAAAGGGAGACAGAGAGAGACAGAAAGGGAGACAGAGAGAGACAGAAAGGGAGACAGAGAGACAGAAAGGGAGACAGAAAGGAGACAGAGAGAGACAGAAAGGGAGACAGAGAGAGACAGAAAGGAGACAGAGACAGAAAGGGAGACAGAGAGAGACAGAAAGGGAGACAGAAAGGGACAGACAGAGACAGAGACAGAGAAACAGAAAGGGAGACAGAGAGAGACAGAAAGGGAGACAGATAGAGAGACAGAAAGGGAGACAGAAAGGGAGACAGAGAGAGACAGAAAGGGAGACAGAGAGAGACAGAAAGGGAGACAGAGAGAGACAGAAAGGGAGACAGAGAGAGACAGAAAGAGAGACAGAGAGAGAAAGGGAGACAGAGAGAGACAGAAAGGGAGACAGAGAGAGACAGAAAGGAGACAGAGAGAGAGACAGAGAGACAGAAAGGAGACAGAGAGAGACAGAAAGGGAGACAGAGACAGAGACAGAAAGGAAAGAGACAGAGAGAGACAGAAAGGAGACAGAGACAGAAAGGAAGAGAGACAGATAGAG
Source organism: Oncorhynchus masou masou (assembly GCF_036934945.1). Taxonomy (NCBI): domain Eukaryota; kingdom Metazoa; phylum Chordata; class Actinopteri; order Salmoniformes; family Salmonidae; genus Oncorhynchus; species Oncorhynchus masou. Next base: position 61,903,844 of record NC_088216.1, read on the forward strand.
ACAGAAAGGAGACAGAGAGAGAAAGGGAGACAGAGAGAGACAGAAAGGGAGACAGAGAGACAGAGACAGAAAGGGAGACAGAGACAGAGACAGAGAAGACAGAAAGGGAGACAGAGAGAGACAGAAAGGAGACAGATAGAGACAGAAAGGGAGACAGAGAGAGACAGAAAGGGAGACAGAGAGAGACAGAAAGGAGACAGAGAGAGACAGAAAGGGAGACAGAGACAGAAAGGGAGACAGAGACAGAAAGGGAGACAGAGAGAGACAGAAAGGAGACAGAAAGAGACAGAAAGACAGAAAGGCAGAGAGAGACAAAAGGAGACAGATAGAGACAGAAAGGGAGACAGAGACAGACAGAAAGGGAGACAGAGACAGAAAGAGACAGAAAAAGGGAGACAGAGAGAGACAGAAAGGAGACAGAGAGACAGAAAGGGAGACAGAGAGAGAAAGGGAGACAGAGACAGAAAGACAGAGAGACAGAGAGACAGAGACAGAAAGGGAGAGAGAGAGACAGAAAGGGAGACAGAGAGACAGAAAGGGAGACAGAGACAGACAGAAAGACAGAGACAGAAAGAGACAGAGACAGAAAGGGAGACAGAGAGAGACAGAAAGGGAGACAGAGAGAGACAGAAAGGGAGACAGAGGAGACAGAAAGGGAGACAGACAGAGACAGAAAGGGAGACAGAGAGACAGAAAGGGAGACAGAGAGAGAAAGAAAGGGAGAGAGAGAGACAGAAAGGGAGACAGAAAGGGAGACAGAGAAAGACAGAAAGTGAGACAGAGACTGAAAGGGAGACAGAGACAGAGAAAGACAGAAAGGGAGACAGAGAGAGACAGAAGAGACAGGGAGACAGAGAGAGACAGAAAGGGAGACAGAGAGAGACAGAAAGGGAGACAGAAAGGAGACAGAGAGACAGAAAGGAGACAGAGAGAGACAGAAAGGGAGACAGAGAGAGACAGAAAGGGAGACAGAGAGAAACAGAAAGGAGACAGAGACTGAAAGGGAGACAGAGAGAGACAGAAAGGGAGACAGAAAGGGAGACAGAGACAGAAAGGAGACAGAGACTGAAAGGGAGACAGAGACAGAAAGACAGAAGGGAGACAGACAGAGAGAAGGGAGACAGAAGAGAAAGGAGACAGATAGAGACAGAAGGAGACAGAGAGACAGGGAGACAGAGAGAGACAGAAAGGGAGACAGAGAGAGAGACAGAAGAAAGGGAGACAGAGAGAGACAGAAAGGGAGACAGAGACAGACAGAAAGGGAGGCAGAGAGAGACAGAAAGGAGACAGAGAGAGACAGAAAGGGAGACAGAGACAGACAGAAAGGGAGACAGAGAGAGACAGAAAGGGAGACAGAGAGACAGAAAGGAGACAGAGAGAGACAGAAAGGGAGACAGAGAGAGACAGAAAGAGACAGAAAGGGAGACAGAGACAGAAAGGAGACAGAGACAGAGACAGAGACAGAAAGGGAGACAGAGACTGAAAGAGAGACAGAAGGGAGAGACAGAAAGGGAGACAGAAAGACAGAAAGGGAGACAGAGAGAGACAGAAAGGGAGACAGAGAGAGACAGAAAGGGAGACAGAGAGACAGAAAGGAGACAGAGACAGAAAGGGAGACAGAGAGACAGAAAGGAGACAGAGAGGGAGACAGAGACAGACAGGGAGAGAGAGAGACAGAAAGGGAGACAGATAGAGACAGAAAAGGGAGACAGAGAGAGACAGAAAGGGAGACAGATAGAGACAGAAAGGGAGACAGAGAGAGAGAGAAAGGGAGACAGAGAGAGACAGAAAGGGAGGCAGAGAGAGAGAAAGGGAGACAGATAGAGACAGAAAGGGAGACAGAGAGAGAGAAGGGAGACAGAGAGACAGAAAGGGAGACAGAGGAGACAGAAAGGAGACAGAGAGAGACAGAAAGGGAGACAGAGAGAGACAGAAAGGGAGACAGAGAGAGACAGAAAGAGACAGAGAGAGAGAAAGAGACAGAAAGGGAGACAGAGACAGAAAGGAGACAGAGACAGGAGACAGAGAGACAGAAAGGAGACAGACAGACAGAAAGGGAGACAGAGAGAGACAGAAAGGGAGACAGAGACAGAAAGGGAGACATATAGAGACAGAAAGGGAGACAGAAAGGACAGACAGAGAAAGAGACAGAAAGGGAGACAGAGGAGAGACAGAGACAGAAGAGACAGAAAGGGACAGAGACAGAAAGGAGACAGAGACAGAAAGGGAGACAGAGAGAGACAGAAAGGGAGACAGAGACAGAAAGGAGACAGAGAGACAGAAAGGGAGACAGAGAGAGAGAAAGAAAGGGAGACAGATAGAGACAGAAAGGAGACAAGACAGAAAGGGAGACAGAGAGAAAGGGAGACAGAGAGAGACAGAAAGGGAGGAGACAGAGAGAGACAGAAAGGGAGACAGAAGAGACAGAAAGACAGAGAGAGACAGAAAGGAGACAGAGAGAGACAGAAAGGAGACAGAGACAGAAAGGGAGACAGAGAGAGAGAAAGGGAGACAGAGAGAGAGACAGAGACAGAGAGACAGAAAGGGAGACAGAGACAGAAAGGGAGACAGAGACACAGAAAGGGAGAGAGAGAAAGGGAGACAGAGAGACAGAAAGGGAGACAGATAGAGACAGAGAAGAGAGAGACAGAAAGGGAGACAGAGAGACAGAGACAGAAAGGGAGACAGATAGAGACAGAAAGGGAGACAGAGAGACAGAAAGGGAGACAGAGAGAGACAGAAAGGGAGACAGAGAGAGACAGAAAGGGAGACAGAGACAGAAATGGAGACAGATAGAGACAGAAAGGGAGACAGAGACTGAAAGGGAGGCAGAGAGAGACAGAAAGGGGAGACAGAAAGGAGACAGAGAAAGACAGAAAGTGAGACAGAGACTGAAAGGGAGACAGAGACAGAGAAAGACAGAAGGGAGACAGAGAGAGACAGAAAGGGAGACAGAGAGAGAGAAAGGGAGACAGAGAGAGACAGAAAGGAGACAGAGAGACAGAGAGACAGAAGAGAAAGGAGACAGAGAGAGACAGAAAGGGAGACAGAGAGACAGAAAGGAGACAGAGAGAGACAGAAAGGGAGACAGAGAGAGACAGAAAGGGAGACAGACAGAAAGGGAGACAGAGAGAGACAGAAAGGGAGACAGAGAGAGACAGAAAGGGAGACAGAGAGAGACAGAAGGGAGACAGAGAGACAGAAAGGGAGACAGAGAGACAGAAAGGAGACAGAGAGAGACAGAAAGGAGACAGAGACAGAGAGAATATAGAGACAGAAAGGGAGACAGATAGAGACAGAAAGGGAGACAGAGAGACAGAAAGGGAGACAGAGAAGACAGAAAGAGACAGAAGACAGAAAGGAGACAGAGACAGAGAGACAGAAAGACAGAAAAGGAGACAGAGACAGAGAAAGACAGAAAGGAGACAGATAGAGACAGAAAGGAGACAGATAGAGACAGAAAGGGAGACAGATAGAGACAGAAAGGGAGACAGAGAGACAGAAAGGGAGACAGAGAGAGACAGAAAGGGAGACAGAGAGAGACAGAAAGGAGACAGAGACAGAAAGGGAGACAGAGACAGAAAGGGAGACAGAGAGAGACAGAAAGGGAGACAGAGAGAGACAGAAAGGGAGACAGAGACAGAAGAAAGGGAGACAGAGAGAGACAGAAAGGAGACAGAGACAGAAAGGGAGACAGAGACAGAAAGGAGACAGAAAGAGAAAGAGACAGAAAGGGAGACAGAGACAGAGAAGAAAGGAGACAGATAGAGACAGAAAGGAGACAGAGACAGAAAGGAGACAGAGAGAGACAGAAAGGGAGACAGAGAGAGACAGAAAGGAGACAGAGAGACAGAAAAGGAGACAGATAGAGACAGAAAGGGAGACAGAGACTGAAAGGGAGGCAGAGAGAGACAGAAAGGGAGACAGAAAGGGAGACAGAGAAAGACAGAAAGTGAGACAGAGACTGAAAGAGACAGAGACAGAGAAAGACAGAAAGGGAGACAGAGAGAGACAGAAAGGGAGACAGAGAGAGACAGAGACAGAAAGAAGAAAGGGAGACAGAGAGAGACAGAAAGGAGACAGAGAGAGACAGAAAGGGAGACAGAGAGAGACAGAAAGGGAGACAGAAGAGACAGAAAGGGAGACAGAGAGAGACAGAAAGGGAGACAGAGAGAGAGACAGAAAGGGAGACAGAGAGAGACAGAAAGGAGGCAGAGAGAGACAGAAAGGGAGACAGAGAGACAGAAAGGGAGACAGAGACAGACAGAAAGGGAGACAGAGAGAGACAGAAAGGGAGACAGAGACAGAGACATAGACAGAAAGGGAGACAGATAGAGACAGAAAGGGAGAAGAGAGACAGAAAGGAGACAGAGACAGACAGAAAGGGAGACAGAGAGAGACAGAAAGGAGACAGAGACAGAAAGGAGACAGAGACAGAAAGGGAGACAGAGACAGAGAGAAAGGAGACAGAGAGAGACAGAAAGGGAGACAGATAGAGACAGAAAGGGAGACAGATAGAGACAGAAAGGGAGACAGAGAGACAGAAGAGACAGAAAGGGAGACAGAGAGAGACAGAAAGGGAGACAGAGAGAGAAAGGAGACAGAGACAGAAAGAGACAGAGACTGAAAGGAGACAGAGAGAGACAGAAAGGGAGACAGAAAGGGAGACAGAGAAAGACAGAAAGTGAGACAGAGACTGAAAGGGAGACAGAGACAGAGAAAGACAGAAAGGGAGACAGAGAGAGAGAGAAAGGGAGACAGATAGAGACAGAAAGGGACAGAGAGAGACAGAAAGGGAGACAGAGAGAGACAGAAAGGGAGACAGAGAGAGACAGAAAGGGAGACAGACAGAAAGGGAGACAGAAAAGGGAGGAGACAGAGACAGAAAGAGACAGAAAGGGAGACAGAGAGACAGAAAGGGAGAGAGAGACAGAAAGGGAGACAGAGAGACAGAAAGGGAGACAGAGAGAGACAGAAAGGGAGACAGAGACAGAGACAGAAAGGAGACAGAGAGAGACAGAAAGGGAGACAGATAGAGACAGAAAGGAGACAGAGAGAGACTGAAAGGGAGACAGAGACAGAGACAGAAAGGAGACAGAGAGAGACAGAAAGGAGACAGAGACAGAGAAAGGGAGACAGATAGAGACAGAAAGGGAGACAGAGAGACAGAAAGGGAGACAGAGAGACAGAAAGGGAGACAGAGAGGAGAGAAAGGGAGACAGATAGAGACAGAAAGGGAGACAGAGAGAGACAGAAAGGGAGACAGAGACAGAAAGGGAGACAGAGAGAGACAGAAAGGGAGACAGAGAGAGACAGAAAGGAGACAGAGAGAGACAGAAAGGGAGACAGAGAGAGACAGAAAGACAGGAGACAGAGACAGAAAGGGAGGCAGACAGAAAGGGAGGCAGAGAGAGACAGAAAGGAGACAGAGAGACAGAAAGGGAGACAGAGAGAGACAGAAAGGGAGACAGAGAGAGACAGAAAGGGAGACAGAAAGGGAGACAGAGACAGAAAGGGAGACAGATAGAGACAGAAAGGGAGAAGAGAGACAGAAAAGGGAGACAGAGACAGAAAGGAGACAGAGAGAGACAGAAAGGGACAGAGAGAAACAGAAAGGGAGACAGAGAGACAGAAAGGGAGACAGAGAGAGACAGAAAGGAGACAGAGACAGAAAGGGAGACAGAGAAAGACAGAAAGGGAGACAGAGAGAGACAGAAAGGGAGACAGAGACAGACAGAAAGGAGACAGAGAGAGACAGAAAGGGACAGAGACAGAGAGAGAGAGAAAGGGAGACAGATAGAGACAGAAAGGGAGACAGAGACAGAAAGGGAGACAGAGAGAGAGAGACAGAAAGGGAGACAGAGAGAGACAGAAAGGGAGACAGAGAGAGACAGAAAGGGAGACAGAGAGAGAAAGGGAGACAGAGAGAGACAGAAAGGAGACAGAGACAGAAAGGGAGACAGACAGAAAGGGAGACACAGACAGACAGAAAGGAGACAGAGAAAGACAGAAAGGGAGACAGAGACAGAAAGGAGACATATAGAGACAGAAAGGGAGACAGATAGAGACAGAAAGGGAGAAAGAGACAGAAAGGGAGACAGGTGGAGACAGAGACAGAAAGGAGACAGATAGAGACAGAAAGGGAGACAGAGACAGAAAGGGAGACAGAGAGAGACAGAAAGGGAGACAGAGAGAGACAGAAAGGGAGACAGAGACAGAAATGGAGACAGATAGAGACAGAAAGGAGACAGAGACTGAAAGGGAGAGCAGAGAGAGACAGAAAGGGAGACAGAAAGGAGACAGAGAAAGACAGAAAGTGAGACAGAGACTGAAAGGGAGACAGAGACAGAGAAAGACAGAAAGGGAGACAGAGAGACAGAAAGGAGACAGAGAGAGACAGAAAGGGAGACAGATAGAGACAGAAAGGGAGACAGAAAGAGAGACAGAAAGGGGAGACAGAGAGAGACAGAAAGGAGACAGAGAGAGACAGAAAGGGAGGCAGAGAGAGACAGAAAGGGAGACAGAGAGACAGAAAGGGAGACAGAGACAGAAAGGGAGACATATAGAGACAGAAAGGGAGACAGATAGAAACAGAAAGGGAGAAAGAGACAGAAAGGGAGACAGGTGGAGAGACAGAAAGGGAGACAGAGACAGAGAAAGACAGAAAAGGGCAGATAGAGACAGAAAGGGAGACAGATAGAGACAGAAAGGGAGACAGAGAAAGACAGAAAGGGAGACAGAGACTGAAAGGAGACAGAGAAAGACAGAAAGGGAGACAGAGACTGAAAGGGAGAAAGATAGAGACAGAAAGGGAGACAGATAGAGACAGAAAAGGAGACAGAGACTGAAAGGGAGAAGATAGAGACAGAAAGGGAGACAGATAGAGACAGAAAGGGAGACAGAGACTGAAAGGGAGGCAGAGAGAGACAGAAAGGGAGACAGAGAGAGACAGAAACGGAGACAGAGAGAGACAGAAAGGGAGACAGAGAGAGACAGAAAGGGAGACAGAGACAGAAAGGGAGACAGAGAGAGACAGAAAGGGAGACAGAGAGAGACAGAAAGGGAGACAGAGAGACAGAAAGGGAGACACAGACAGACAGAAAGGGAGACAGAGAAAGACAGAAAGGAGACAGAGACAGAAAGGGAGACATATAGAGACAGAAAGGGAGACAGATAGAGACAGAAAGGGAGAAAGAGACAGAAAGGGAGACAGAGACAGAGACAGAAAGGGAGACAGATAGAGACAGAAAGGAGACAGAGACAGAAAGGGAGACAGAGAGAGACAGAAAGGGAGACAGAGAGAGACAGAAAGGGAGACATAGACAGAAATGGAGACAGATAGAGACAGAAAGGGAGACAGAGACTGAAAGGGAGGCAGAGAGAGACAGAAAGGGAGACAGAAATGGAGACAGAGAAAGACAGAAAGTGAGACAGAGACTGAAAGGGAGACAGAGACAGAGAAAGACAGAAAGGGAGACAGAGAGAGAGAGAAAGGGAGACAGAGAGAGAGAGAAAGGGAGACAGATAGAGACAGAAAGGGAGACAGAGAGAGAGACAGAAGGGGAGACAGAGAGACAGAAAGGGAGACAGAGAGAGACAGAAAGGGAGGCAGAGAGAGACAGAAAGGGAGACAGAGAGAGACAGAAAGGGAGACAGAGAGAGACAGAAAGGGAGACAGAGACAGAAAGGGAGACAGAGAGAGACAGAAAGGGAGGCAGAGAGAGACAGAAAGGGAGGCAGAGAGAGACAGAAAGGGAGACAGAGAGACAGAAAGGGAGACAGAGACAGACAGAAAGGGAGACAGAGAGAGACAGAAAGGGAGACAGAGACAGAAAGGGAGACATATAGAGACAGAAAGGGAGACAGATAGAAACAGAAAGGGAGAAAGAGACAGAAAGGGAGACAGGTGGAGACAGAGACAGAAAGGGAGACAGATAGAGACAGAAAGGGAGACAGAGACAGAAAGGGAGACAGAGAGAGACAGAAAGGGAGACAGAGACAGAGAAAGACAGAAAGGAGACAGATAGAGACAGAAAGGGAGACATATAGAGACATAAAGGGAGACAGATAGAGACAGAAAGGGAGACAGAGGCAGAAAGGGAGACAAAGAGAGACAGAAAGGGAGACAGAGAGAGACAGAAAGGGAGACAGAGACAGAAAGGGAGACAGAGAGAGACAGAAAGGGAGGCAGAGAGAGACAGAAAGGGAGACAGAGAGACATAAAGGAGACACAGACAGACAGAAAGGAGACAGAGAAAGACAGAAAGGAGACAGAGACAGAAAGGGAGACAGATAGAGACAGAAAGGGAGACAGATAGAGACAGAAAGGGAGAAAGAGACAGAAAGGGAGACAGGTGGAGACAGAGACAGAAAGGGAGACAGATAGAGACAGAAAGGGAGACAGAGACAGAAAGGGAGACAGAGAAAGACAGAAAGGAGACAGAGACTGAAAGGGAGAAAGATAGAGACAGAAAGGAGACAGATAGAGACAGAAAAGGAGACAGAGACTGAAAGGGAGAAAGATAGAGACAGAAAGGGAGACAGATAGAGACAGAAAGGGAGACAGAGACTGAAAGGGAGGCAGAGAGAGACAGAAAGGGAGACAGAGAGACAGACAAAGGGAGACACAGACAGACAGAAAGGGAGACAGAGAAAGACAGAAAGGAGACAGAGACAGAAAGGGAGACATATAGAGACAGAAAGGGAGACAGATAGAGACAGAAAGGGAGACAGATAGAGACAGAAAGGGAGAAAGAGACAGAAAGGGAGACAGGTGGAGACAGAGACAGAAAGGAGACAGATAGAGACAGAAAGGGAGACAGAGACAGAAAGGGAGACAGAGAGAGACAGAAAGGGAGACAGAGAGAGACAGAAAGGGAGACATAGACAGAAATGGAGACAGATAGAGACAGAAAGGGAGACAGAGACTGAAAGGGAGGCAGAGAGAGACAGAAAGGAGACAGAAATGGAGACAGAGAAAGACAGAAAGTGAGACAGAGACTGAAAGGGAGACAGAGACAGAGAAAGACAGAAAGGGAGACAGAGAGAGAGAAAAGGAGACAGAGAGAGAGAGAAAGGGAGACAGATAGAGACAGAAAGGGAGACAGAGAGAGAGAGACAGAAGGGGAGACAGAGAGACAGAAAGGGAGACAGAGAGAGACAGAAAGGGAGGCAGAGAGAGACAGAAAGGGAGACAGAGAGAGACAGAAAGGGAGACAGAGAGAGACAGAAAGGGAGACAGAGACAGAAAGGGAGACAGAGAGAGACAGAAAGGGAGGCAGAGAGAGACAGAAAGGGAGGCAGAGAGAGACAGAAAGGGAGACAGAGAGACAGAAAGGGAGACACAGACAGACAGAAAGGGAGACAGAGAGAGACAGAAAGGGAGACAGAGACAGAAAGGGAGACATATAGAGACAGAAAGGGAGACAGATAGAAACAGAAAGGGAGAAAGAGACAGAAAGGGAGACAGGTGGAGACAGAGACAGAAAGGGAGACAGATAGAGACAGAAAGGGAGACAGAGACAGAAAGGGAGACAGAGAGAGACAGAAAGGGAGACAGAGACAGAGAAAGACAGAAAAGGGCACAGATAGAGACAGAAAGGGAGACATATAGAGACAGAAAGGGAGACAGATAGAGACAGAAAGGGAGACAGAGGCAGAAAGGGAGACAAAGAGAGACAGAAAGGGAGACAGAGAGAGACAGAAAGGGAGACAGAGAAAGAAAAGGAGACAGATAGAGACAGAAAGGGAGACAGAGACTGAAAGGGAGGCAGAGAGAGACAGAAAGGGAGACAGAAATGGAGACAGAGAAAGACAGAAAGTGAGACAGAGACTGAAAGGGAGACAGAGACAGAGAAAGACAGAAAGGGAGACAGAGAGAGAGAGAAAGGGAGACAGATAGAGACAGAAAGGGAGACAGAGAGAGACAGAAAGGGAGACAGAGAGAGACAGAAAGGGAGACAGAGAGAGACAGAAAGGGAGACAGATAGAGACAGAAAGGGAGACAGAGACTGAAAGGGAGGCAGAGAGAGACAGAAAGGGAGACAGAAAGGGAGACAGTGAAAGACAGAAAGGGAGAGAGAGACTGAAAGGGAGACAGATAGAGACAGAAAGGGAGACAGATAGAGACAGAAAGGGAGACAGAGAAAGACATAAAGTGAGACAGAGACTGAAAGGGAGACAGAGAGAGAGAGAAAGGGAGACAGATAGAGACAGAAAGGGAGACAGAGAGAGACAGAAAGGGAGACAGAGACAGAAAGGGAGACAGAGAGAGACAGAAAGGGAGGCAGAGAGAGACAGAAAGGGAGACAGAGAGACAGAAAGGGAGACAGAGACAGACAGGGAGACAGGAGAGACAGAAAGGGAGACAGAAAAAGGGAGACAGATAGAGACAGAAAGGGAGACAGATAGAGACAGAAAGGGAGAAAGAGACAGAAAGGAGACAGGTGGAGACAGAGACAGAAAGGGAGACAGAGACAGAAATGGAGACAGATAGAGACAGAAAGGGAGACAGAGACTGAAAGGGAGGCAGAGAGAGACAGAAAGGAGACAGAAATGGAGACAGAGAAAGACAGAAAGTGAGACAGAGACTGAAAGGAGACAGAGACAGAGAAAGACAGAAAGGGAGACAAAGATAGAGAGAAAGGGAGACAGATAGAGACAGAAAGGGAGACAGAGAGAGACAGAAAGGGAGACAGAGAGAGACAGAAAGGGAGACAGAGAGAGACAGAAAGGGAGACAGAGAGACTGAAAGGGAGACAGAGAGAGACAGAAAGGGAGGCAGAGAGAGACAGAAAGGGAGACAGAGAGAAACAGAAAGGGAGACAGAGACTGAAAGGGAGGAAGAGAGAGACAGAAAGGGAGACAGAGAAAGACAGAAAGGGAGACAGAGACAGAAAGGGAGACATATAGAGACAGAAAGGGAGACAGATAGAGACAGAAAGGGAGAAAGAGACAGAAAGGGAGACAGGTGGAGACAGAGACAGAAAGGGAGACAGATAGAGACAGAAAGGGAGACAGAGACAGAAAGGGAGACAGAGAGAGACAGAAAGGGAGACAGAGAGAGACAGAAAGGGAGACAGACAGAAATGGAGACAGATAGAGACAGAAAGGGAGACAGAGACTGAAAGGGAGGCAGAGAGAGACAGAAAGGGAGACAGAAATGGAGACAGAAAAGGGAAAGTGAGACAGAGACTGAAAGGGAGACAGAGACAGAGAAAGACAGAAAGGGAGACAGAGAGAGAGAAAGGAGACAGAGAGAGAGAGAAAGGGAGACAGATAGAGACAGAAAGGGAGACAGAGAGAGAGACAGAAGGGGAGACAGAGAGACAGAAAGGGAGACAGAGAGAGACAGAAAGGGAGGCAGAGAGAGACAGAAAGGGAGACAGAGAGAGACAGAAAGGGAGATAGAGACAGAAAGGGAGACATATAGAGACAGAAAGGGAGACAGATAGAAACAGAAAGGGAGAAAGAGACAGAAAGGGAGACAGGTGGAGACAGAAAGGGAGACAGAGACAGAGAAAGACAGAAAAGGGCACAGATAGAGACAGAAAGGGAGACAGATAGAGACAGAAAGGGAGACAGAGAAAGACATAAAGGGAGACAGAGACTGAAAGGGAGACAGAGAAAGACAGAAAGGGAGACAGAGACTGAAAGGGAGAAAGATAGAGACAGAAAGGGAGACAGATAGAGACAGAAAAGGAGACAGAGACTGAAAGGGAGAAAGATAGAGACAGAAAGGGAGACAGATAGAGACAGAAAGGGAGACAGAGACTGAAAGGGAGGCAGAGAGAGACAGAAAGGGAGACAGAGAGAGACAGAAACGGAGACAGAGAGAGACAGAAAGGGAGACAGAGAGAGACAGAAAGGGAGACAGAGACAGAAAGGGAGACAGAAAGACAGAAAGGGAGGCAGAGAGAGACAGAAAGGGAGACAGAGAGACAGAAAGGGAGACAGAGACAGACAGAAAGGGAGACAGAGAAAGACAGAAAGGAGACAGAGACAGAAAGGGAGACATATAGAGACAGAAAGGGAGACAGATAGAGACAGAAAGGGAGAAAGAGACAGAAAGGGAGACAGGTGGAGACAGAGACAGAAAGGGAGACAGATAGAGACAGAAAGGGAGACAGAGACAGAAAGGGAGACAGAGAGAGACAGAAAGGGAGACAGAGAGAGACAGAAAGAGACATAGACAGAAATGGAGACAGATAGAGACAGAAAGGGAGACAGAGACTGAAAGGGAGGCAGAGAGAGACAGAAAGGGAGACAGAAATGGAGACAGAGAAAGACAGAAAGTGAGACAGAGACTGAAAGGGAGACAGAGACAGAGAAAGACAGAAAGGGAGACAGAGAGAGAGAGAAAGGGAGACAGAGAGAGAGAAAAGGAGACAGATAGAGACAGAAAGGGAGACTGAGAGAGAGACAGAAGGGGAGACAGAGAGACAGAAAGGGAGACAGAGAGAGACAGAAAGGGAGGCAGAGAGAGACAGAAAGGGAGACAGAGAGAGACAGAAAGGGAGACAGAGAGAGACAGAAAGGGAGACAGAGACAGAAAGGGAGACAGAGAGAGACAGAAAGGGAGGCAGAGAGAGACAGAAAGGGAGGCAGAGAGAGACAGAAAGGGAGACAGAGAGACAGAAAGGGAGACAGAGACAGACAGAAAGGAGACAGAGAGAGACAGAAAGGGAGACAGAGACAGAAAGGGAGACATATAGAGACAGAAAGGGAGACAGATAGAAACAGAAAGGGAGAAAGAGACAGAAAGGGAGACAGAGACAGAGACAGAAAGGAGACAGATAGAGACAGAAAGGGAGACAGAGACAGAAAGGGAGACAGAGAGAGACAGAAAGGGAGACAGAGACAGAGAAAGACAGAAAAGGGCACAGATAGAGACAGAAAGGGAGACATATAGAGACAGAAAGGGAGACAGATAGAGACAGAAAGGGAGACAGAGGCAGAAAGGGAGACAAAGAGAGACAGAAAGGGAGACAGAGAGAGACAGAAAGGGAGACAGAGACAGAAAGGGAGACAGAGAGAGACAGAAAGGGAGGCAGAGAGAGACAGAAAGGGAGACAGAGAGACATAAAGGGAGACACAGACAGACAGAAAGGGAGACAGAGAAAGACAGAAAGGGAGACAGAGACAGAAAGGGAGACATATAGAGACAGAAAGGGAGACAGATAGAGACAGAAAGGGAGAAAGAGACAGAAAGGGAGACAGGTGGAGACAGAGACAGAAAGGGAGACAGATAGAGACAGAAAGGGAGACAGAGACAGAAAGGGAGACAGAGAAAGACAGAAAGGGAGACAGAGACTGAAAGGGAGAAAGATAGAGACAGAAAGGGAGACAGATAGAGACAGAAAAGGAGACAGAGACTGAAAGGGAGAAAGATAGAGACAGAAAGGGAGACAGATAGAGACAGAAAGGGAGACAGAGACTGAAAGGGAGGCAGAGAGAGACAGAAAGGGAGACAGAGAGACATAAAGGGAGACACAGACAGACAGAAAGGGAGACAGAGAAAGACAGAAAGGGAGACAGAGACAGAAAGGGAGACATATAGAGACAGAAAGGGAGACAGATAGAGACAGAAAGGGAGACAGATAGAGACAGAAAGGGAGAAAGAGACAGAAAGGGAGACAGGTGGAGACAGAGACAGAAAGGGAGACAGATAGAGACAGAAAGGGAGACAGAGACAGAAAGGGAGACAGAGAGAGACAGAAAGGGAGACAGAGAGAGACAGAAAGGGAGACATAGACAGAAATGGAGACAGATAGAGACAGAAAGGGAGACAGAGACTGAAAGGGAGGCAGAGAGAGACAGAAAGGGAGACAGAAATGGAGACAGAGAAAGACAGAAAGTGAGACAGAGACTGAAAGGGAGACAGAGACAGAGAAAGACAGAAAGGGAGACAGAGAGAGAGAGAAAGGGAGACAGAGAGAGAGAGAAAGGGAGACAGATAGAGACAGAAAGGGAGACAGAGAGAGAGACAGAAGGGGAGACAGAGAGACAGAAAGGGAGACAGAGAGAGACAGAAAGGGAGGCAGAGAGAGACAGAAAGGGAGACAGAGAGAGACAGAAAGGGAGACAGAGAGAGACAGAAAGGGAGACAGAGACAGAAAGGAGACAGAGAGAGACAGAAAGGGAGTCAGAGAGAGACAGAAAGGGAGGCAGAGAGAGACAGAAAGGGAGACAGAGAGACAGAAAGGGAGACACAGACAGACAGAAAGGGAGACAGAGAGAGACAGAAAGGGAGACAGAGACAGAAAGGGAGACATATAGAGACAGAAAGGGAGACAGATAGAAACAGAAAGGGAGAAAGAGACAGAAAGGGAGACAGGTGGAGACAGAGACAGAAAGGGAGACAGATAGAGACAGAAAGGGAGACAGAGACAGAAAGGGAGACAGAGAGAGACAGAAAGGGAGACAGAGACAGAGAAAGACAGAAAAGGGCACAGATAGAGACAGAAAGGGAGACATATAGAGACAGAAAGGGAGACAGATAGAGACAGAAAGGGAGACAGAGGCAGAAAGGGAGACAAAGAGAGACAGAAAGGAGACAGAGAGAGACAGAAAGGGAGACAGAGAAAGAAAAGGAGACAGATAGAGACAGAAAGGGAGACAGAGACTGAAAGGGAGGCAGAGAGAGACAGAAAGGGAGACAGAAATGGAGACAGAGAAAGACAGAAAGTGAGACAGAGACTGAAAGGGAGACAGAGACAGAGAAAGACAGAAAGGGAGACAGAGAGAGAGAGAAAGGGAGACAGATAGAGACAGAAAGGGAGACAGAGAGAGACAGAAAGGGAGACAGAGAGAGACAGAAAGGGAGACAGAGAGAGACAGAAAGGGAGACAGATAGAGACAGAAAGGGAGACAGAGACTGAAAGGGAGGCAGAGAGAGACAGAAAGGGAGACAGAAAGGGAGACAGTGAAAGACAGAAAGGGAGAGAGAGACTGAAAGGGAGACAGATAGAGACAGAAAGGGAGACAGATAGAGACAGAAAGGGAGACAGAGAAAGACATAAAGTGAGACAGAGACTGAAAGGGAGACAGAGAGAGAGAGAAAGGGAGACAGATAGAGACAGAAAGGGAGACAGAGAGAGACAGAAAGGGAGACAGAGACAGAAAGGGAGACAGAGAGAGACAGAAAGGGAGGCAGAGAGAGACAGAAAGGGAGACAGAGAGACAGAAAGGGAGACAGAGACAGACATAAAGGGAGACAGAGAGAGACAGAAAGGGAGACAGAGACAGAAAGGGAGACATATAGAGACAGAAAGGGAGACAGATAGAGACAGAAAGGGAGAAAGAGACAGAAAGGGAGACAGGTGGAGACAGAGACAGAAAGGGAGACAGAGACAGAAATGGAGACAGATAGAGACAGAAAGGGAGACAGAGACTGAAAGGGAGGCAGAGAGAGACAGAAAGGGAGACAGAAATGGAGACAGAGAAAGACAGAAAGTGAGACAGAGACTGAAAGGGAGACAGAGACAGAGAAAGACAGAAAGGGAGACAAAGATAGAGAGAAAGGGAGACAGATAGAGACAGAAAGGGAGACAGAGAGAGACAGAAAGGGAGACAGAGAGAGACAGAAAGGGAGACAGAGAGAGACAGAAAGGGAGACAGAGAGACTGAAAGGGAGACAGAGAGAGACAGAAAGGGAGGCAGAGAGAGACAGAAAGGGAGACAGAGAGAAACAGAAAGGGAGACAGAGACTGAAAGGGAGGAAGAGAGAGACAGAAAGGGAGACAGAAAGGGAGACAGAGAAAGACAGAAAGTGAGACAGAGACTGAAAGGGAGACAGAGACAGAGAAAGACAGACAGAGAGAGAGAGAAAGGGAGACAGATAGAGACAGAAAGGAAGACAGAGAGAGACAGAAAGGGAGACAGAGAGAGACAAAAAGGGAGATAGAGAGAGACAGAAAGGGAGACAGAGAGACAGAAAGGGAGACAGAGAGAGACAGAAAGGGAGGCAGAGAGAAACAGAAAGGGAGACAGAGACTGAAAGGGACAAAGAGAGACAGAAAGGGAGACAGATAGAGACAGGATGGGAGACAGATAGAGACAGGATGGGAGACAGATAGAGACAGTATGGGAGACAGATAGTGACAGAAAGGGAGACAGATAGAGACTGAAAGGGAGACAGAGACAGAGAAAGACAGAAAGGGACACAGATAGAGACATAAAGGGAGACGGATAGAGACAGAAAGGGAGACAGAGAAAGACATAAATGGAGACAGAGACTGAAAGGGAGACAGAGAAAGACAGAAAGGGAGACAGAGACTGAAAGGGAGAAAGATAGAGACAGAAAGGGAGACAGAGACTGAAAGGGAGGCGGAGAGAGACAGAAAGGGAGACAGAGAGAGACAGAAAGGGAGACAGAGAGAGAAAGAAAGGGAGACAGATAGAGACAGAAAGGTAGACAGAGACAGAAAGGGAGACAGAGAGAGACAGAAAGGGAGACAGAGACAGAAATGGAGACAGAGACTGAAAGGGAGACAGAAAGGGAGACAGAAATGGAGACAGAGAAAGACAGAAACGGAGACATAGAGAGAGAGAAAGGGAGACAGATAGAGACAGAAAGGAGACAGAGAGACAGAAAGGGAGACAGAGAGAGACAGAAAGGAGGCAGAGAGAGAGAGAAAGGGAGACAGATAGAGACAGAAAGGGAGACAGAGAGAGAGACAGAAGGGGAGACAGAGAGACAGAAAGGGAGACAGAGAGAGACAGAAAGGAGGCAGAGAGAGACAGAAAGGGAGACAGAGAGAGACAGAAAGGGAGACAGAGAGAGACAGAAAGGGAGACAGAGACAGAAAGGGAGACAGAGAGAGACAGAAAGGGAGGCAGAGAGAGACAGAAAGGGAGGCAGAGAGAGACAGAAAGGGAGACAGAGAGACAGAAAGGGAGACACAGACAGACAGAAAGGGAGTCAGAGAGAGACAGAAAGGGAGACAGAGACAGAAAGGGAGACATATAGAGACAGAAAGGGAGACAGATAGAAACAGAAAGGGAGAAAGAGACAGAAAGGGAGACAGGTGGAGACAGAAAGGGAGACAGAGACAGAGAAAGACAGAAAAGGGCACAGATAGAGACAGAAAGGGAGACAGATAGAGACAGAAAGGGAGACAGAGAAAGACATAAAGGGAGACAGAGACTGAAAGGGAGACAGAGAAAGACAGAAAGGGAGACAGAGACTGAAAGGGAGAAAGATAGAGACAGAAAGGGAGACAGATAGAGACAGAAAAGGAGACAGAGACTGAAAGGGAGAAAGATAGAGACAGAAAGGGAGCCAGATAGAGACAGAAAGGGAGACAGAGACTGAAAGGGAGGCAGAGAGAGACAGAAAGGGAGACAGAGAGAGACAGAAAGGGAGACAGAGAGAGACAGAAAGGGAGACAGAGAGAGACAGAAAGGGAGACAGAGACAGAAAGGGAGACAGAGAGAGACAGAAAGGGAGGCAGAGAGAGACAGAAAGGGAGACAGAGAGACATAAAGGGAGACACAGACAGACAGAAAGGGAGACAGAGAAAGACAGAAAGGGAGACAGAGACAGAAAGGGAGACATATAGAGACAGAAAGGGAGACAGATAGAGACAGAAAGGGAGAAAGAGACAGAAAGGGAGACAGGTGGAGACAGAGACAGAAAGGGAGACAGATAGAGACAGAAAGGGAGACAGAGACAGAAAGGGAGACAGAGAGAGACAGAAAGGGAGACAGAGAGAGACAGAAAGGGAGACATAGACAGAAATGGAGACAGATAGAGACATAAAGGGAGACAGAGACTGAAAGGGAGGCAGAGAGAGACAGAAAGGGAGACAGAAATGGAGACAGAGAAAGACAGAAAGGGAGACAGAGACTGAAAGGGAGAAAGATAGAGACAGAAAGGGAGACAGAGACTGAAAGGGAGGCGGAGAGAGACAGAAAGGGAGACAGAGAGAGACAGAAAGGGAGACAGAGAGAGAAAGAAAGGGAGACAGATAGAGACAGAAAGGTAGACAGAGACAGAAAGGGAGACAGAGAGAGACAGAAAGGGAGACAGAGACAGAAATGGAGACAGAGACTGAAAGGGAGGCAGAGAGAGACAGAAAGGGAGACAGAAATGGAGACAGAGAAAGACAGAAACGGAGACATAGAGAGAGAGAAAGGGAGACAGATAGAGACAGAAAGGGAGACAGAGAGACAGAAAGGGAGACAGAGAGAGACAGAAAGGGAGGCAGAGAGAGAGAGAAAGGGAGACAGATAGAGACAGAAAGGGAGACAGAGAGAGAGACAGAAGGGGAGACAGAGAGACAGAAAGGGAGACAGAGAGAGACAGAAAGGGAGGCAGAGAGAGACAGAAAGGGAGACAGAGAGAGACAGAAAGGGAGACAGAGAGAGACAGAAAGGGAGACAGAGACAGAAAGGGAGACAGAGAGAGACAGAAAGGGAGGCAGAGAGAGACAGAAAGGGAGGCAGAGAGAGACAGAAAGGGAGACAGAGAGACAGAAAGGGAGACACAGACAGACAGAAAGGGAGTCAGAGAGAGACAGAAAGGGAGACAGAGACAGAAAGGGAGACATATAGAGACAGAAAGGGAGACAGATAGAAACAGAAAGGGAGAAAGAGACAGAAAGGGAGACAGGTGGAGACAGAAAGGGAGACAGAGACAGAGAAAGACAGAAAAGGGCACAGATAGAGACAGAAAGGGAGACAGATAGAGACAGAAAGGGAGACAGAGAAAGACAGAAAGGGAGACAGAGACTGAAAGGGAGACAGAGAAAGACAGAAAGGGAGACAGAGACTGAAAGGGAGAAAGATAGAGACAGAAAGGGAGACAGATAGAGACAGAAAAGGAGACAGAGACTGAAAGGGAGAAAGATAGAGACAGAAAGGAGACAGATAGAGACAGAAAGGGAGACAGAGACTGAAAGGGAGGCAGAGAGAGACAGAAAGGGAGACAGAGAGAGACAGAAAGGGAGACAGAGAGAGACAGAAAGGGAGACAGAGAGAGACAGAAAGGAGACAGAGACAGAAAGGGAGACAGAGAGAGACAGAAAGGGAGGCAGAGAGAGACAGAAAGGGAGACAGAGAGACATAAAGGGAGACACAGACAGACAGAAAGGGAGACAGAGAAAGACAGAAAGGAGACAGAGACAGAAAGGGAGACATATAGAGACAGAAAGGGAGACAGATAGAGACAGAAAGGGAGAAAGAGACAGAAAGGGAGACAGGTGGAGACAGAGACAGAAAGGGAGACAGATAGAGACAGAAAGGGAGACAGAGACAGAAAGGGAGACAGAGAGAGACAGAAAGGGAGACAGAGAGAGACAGAAAGGGAGACATAGACAGAAATGGAGACAGATAGAGACATAAAGGGAGACAGAGACTGAAAGGGAGGCAGAGAGAGACAGAAAGGGAGACAGAAATGGAGACAGAGAAAGACAGAAAGTGAGACAGAGACTGAAAGGGAGACAGAGACAGAGAAAGACAGAAAGGGAGACAGAGAGAGAGAAGGGGAGACAGAGAGAGAGAGAAAGGGAGACAGATAGAGACAGAAAGGGAGACAGAGAGAGAGACAGAAGGGGAGACAGAGAGACAGAAAGGAGACAGAGAGAGACAGAAAGGGAGACAGAGAGAGACAGAAAGGGAGACAGAGAGAGACAGAAAGGGAGACAGAGAGAGACAGAAAGGGAGACAGAGACAGAAAGGGAGACAGAGAGAGACAGAAAGGGAGGCAGAGAGAGACAGAAAGGGAGGCAGAGAGAGACAGAAAGGGAGACAGAGAGACAGAAAGGGAGACACAGACAGACAGAAAGGGAGACAGAGAGAGACAGAAAGGGAGACAGAGACAGAAAGGGAGACATATAGAGACAGAAAGGGAGACAGATAGAAACAGAAAGGGAGAAAGAGACAGAAAGGGAGACAGGTGGAGACAGAGACAGAAAGGGAGACAGATAGAGACAGAAAGGGAGACAGAGACAGAAAGGGAGACAGAGAGAGACAGAAAGGGAGACAGAGACAGAGAAAGACAGAAAAGGGCACAGATAGAGACAGAAAGGGAGACAGATAGAGACTGAAAGGGAGACAGAGAAAGACATAAAGGGAGACAGAGACTGAAAGGGAGACAGAGAAAGACAGAAAGGGAGACAGAGACTGAAAGGGAGAAAGATAGAGACAGAAAGGGAGACAGATAGAGACAGAAAGGGAGACAGAGACTGAAAGGGAGAAAGATAGAGACAGAAAGGGAGACAGATAGAGACAGAAAGGGAGACAGAGACTGAAAGGGAGGCAGAGAGAGACAGAAAGGGAGACAGAGAGAGACAGAAAGGGAGACAGAGAGAGACAGAAAGGGAGACAGAGAGAGACAGAAAGGAGACAGAGACAGAAAGGGAGACAGAGAGAGACAGAAAGGGAGACAGAGAGAGACAGAAAGGGAGACAGAGAGACAGAAAGGGAGACAGACAGACAGAAAGGGAGACAGAAAAGACAGAAAGGAGACAGAGACAGAAAGGGAGACATATAGAGACAGAAAGGGAGACAGATAGAGACAGAAAGGGAGAAAGAGACAGAAAGGGAGACAGGTGGAGACAGAGACAGAAAGGGAGACAGATAGAGACAGAAAGGGAGACAGATAGAGACAGAAAGGGAGACAGAGAGAGACAGAAAGGGAGACAGAGAGAGACAGAAAGGGAGACATAGACAGAAATGGAGACAGATAGAGACAGAAAGGGAGACAGAGACTGAAAGGGAGGCAGAGAGAGACAGAAAGGGAGACAGAAATGGAGACAGAGAAAGACAGAAAGTGAGACAGAGACTGAAAGGGAGAAAGATAGAGACAGAAAGGGAGACAGATAGAGACAGAAAGGGAGACAGAGACTGAAAGGGAGGCAGAGAGAGACAGAAAGGGAGACAGAGAGAGACAGAAAGGGAGACAGAGAGAGACAGAAAGGGAGACAGAGAGAGACAGAAAGGGAGACAGAGACAGAAAGGGAGACAGAGAGAGACAGAAAGGGAGGCAGAGAGAGACAGAAAGGGAGACAGAGAGACAGAAAGGGAGACAGAGACAGACAGAAAGGAGACAGAGAGAGACAGAAAGGAGACAGAGACAGAAAGGGAGACATATAGAGACAGAAAGGAGACAGATAGAGACAGAAAGGGAGAAAGAGACAGAAAGGGAGACAGAGGAGACAGAGACAGAAAGGAGACAGATAGAGACAGAAAGGGAGACAGATAGAGACAGAAAGGGAGACAGAGAGAGACAGAAAGGAGACAGAGAGAGACAGAAAGGGAGACATAGACAGAAATGGAGACAGATAGAGACAGAAAGGGAGACAGAGACTGAAAGGGAGGCAGAGAGAGACAGAAAGGGAGACAGAAATGGAGACAGAGAAAGACAGAAAGTGAGACAGAGACTGAAAGGGAGACAGAGACAGAGAAAGACAGAAAGGGAGACAGAGAGAGAGAGAAAGGGAGACAGATAGAGACAGAAAGGGAGACAGAGAGACAGAAAGGGAGACAGAGAGAGACAGAAAGGGAGGCAGAGAGAGACAGAAAGGGAGACAGATAGAGACAGAAAGGAGACAGAGAGAGAGACAGAAGGGAGACAGAGAGACAGAAAGGGAGACAGAGAGAGACAGAAAGGGAGGCAGAGAGAGACAGAAAGGGAGACAGAGAGAGACAGAAAGGGAGACAGAGACAGAAAGGGAGACAGAGAGAGACAGAAAGGGAGACAGAGAGAGACAGAAAGGGAGCCAGAGAGAGACAGAAAGGGAGACAGAGAGAGACAGAAAGGGAGACAGAGACATAAAGGGAGACACAGACAGACAGAAAGGGAGACAGAGAAAGACAGAAAGGGAGACAGAGACAGAAAGGGAGACATATAGAGACAGAAAGGGAGACAGATAGAGACAGAAAGGGAGAAAGAGACAGAAAGGGAGACAGGTGGAGACAGAGACAGAAAGGGAGACAGATAGAGACAGAAAGGGAGACAGAGACAGAAAGGGAGACAGAGAGAGACAGAAAGGGAGACAGAGAGAGACAGAAAGGGAGACATAGACAGAAATTGAGACAGATAGAGACAGAAAGGGAGACAGAGACTGAAAGGGAGGCAGAGAGAGACAGAAAGGGAGACAGAAATGGAGACAGAGAAAGACAGAAAGTGAGACAGAGACTGAAAGGGAGACAGAGACAGAGAAAGACAGAAAGGGAGACAAAGATAGAGAGAAAGGGAGACAGATAGAGACAGAAAGGGAGACAGAGAGAGACAGAAAGGGAGACAGAGAGAGAAAGAAAGGGAGACAGATAGAGACAGAAAGGGAGACAGAGACAGAAAGGGAGACAGAGAGAGACAGAAAGGGAGACAGAGACAGAAATGGAGACAGAGACTGAAAGGGAGGCAGAGAGAGACAGAAAGGGAGACAGAAATGGAGACAGAGAAAGACAGAAACGGAGACATAGAGAGAGAGAAAGGGAGACAGATAGAGACAGAAAGGGAGACAGAGAGACAGAAAGGGAGACAGAGAGAGACAGAAAGGGAGGCAGAGAGAGAGAGAAAGGGAGACAGATAGAGACAGAAAGGGAGACAGAGAGAGAGACAGAAGGGGAGACAGAGAGACAGAAAGGGAGACAGAGAGAGACAGAAAGGGAGGCAGAGAGAGACAGAAAGGGAGACAGAGAGAGACAGAAAGGAGACAGAGAGAGACAGAAAGGGAGACAGAGACAGAAAGGAGACAGAGAGAGACAGAAAGGGAGGCAGAGAGAGACAGAAAGGGAGGCAGAGAGAGACAGAAAGGGAGACAGAGAGACAGAAAGGGAGACACAGACAGACAGAAAGGGAGTCAGAGAGAGACAGAAAGGGAGACAGAGACAGAAAGGGAGACATATAGAGACAGAAAGGGAGACAGATAGAAACAGAAAGGGAGAAAGAGACAGAAAGGGAGACAGGTGGAGACAGAAAGGAGACAGAGACAGAGAAAGACAGAAAAGGGCACAGATAGAGACAGAAAGGGAGACAGATAGAGACAGAAAGGGAGACAGAGAAAGACATAAAGGGAGACAGAGACTGAAAGGAGACAGAGAAAGACAGAAAGGAGACAGAGACTGAAAGGGAGAAAGATAGAGACAGAAAGGGAGACAGATAGAGACAGAAAAGGAGACAGAGACTGAAAGGGAGAAAGATAGAGACAGAAAGGGAGACAGATAGAGACAGAAAGGGAGACAGAGACTGAAAGGGAGGCAGAGAGAGACAGAAAGGGAGACAGAGAGAGACAGAAAGGGAGACAGAGAGAGACAGAAAGGGAGACAGAGAGAGACAGAAAGGGAGACAGAGACAGAAAGGGAGACAGAGAGAGACAGAAAGGGAGGCAGAGAGAGACAGAAAGTGAGACAGAGAGACATAAAGGGAGACACAGACAGACAGAAAGGGAGACAGAGAAAGACAGAAAGGGAGACAGAGACAGAAAGGGAGACATATAGAGACAGAAAGGGAGACAGATAGAGACAGAAAGGGAGAAAGAGACAGAAAGGAGACAGGTGGAGACAGAGACAGAAAGGGAGACAGATAGAGACAGAAAGGGAGACAGAGACAGAAAGGGAGACAGAGAGAGACAGAAAGGGAGACAGAGAGAGACAGAAAGGGAGACATAGACAGAAATGGAGACAGATAGAGACATAAAGGGAGACAGAGACTGAAAGGGAGGCAGAGAGAGACAGAAAGGAGACAGAAATGGAGACAGAGAAAGACAGAAAGTGAGACAGAGACTGAAAGGGAGACAGAGACAGAGAAAGACAGAAAGGGAGACAGAGAGAGAGAAGGGGAGACAGAGAGAGAGAGAAAGGGAGACAGATAGAGACAGAAAGGAGACAGAGAGAGACAGAAGGGGAGACAGAGAGACAGAAAGGGAGACAGAGAGAGACAGAAAGGGAGGCAGAGAGAGACAGAAAGGGAGACAGAGAGAGACAGAAAGGGAGACAGAGAGAGACAGAAAGGGAGACAGAGACAGAAAGGGAGACAGAGAGAGACAGAAAGGGAGGCAGAGAGAGACAGAAAGGGAGGCAGAGAGAGACAGAAAGGGAGACAGAGAGACAGAAAGGGAGACACAGACAGACAGAAAGGGAGACAGAGAGAGACAGAAAGGGAGACAGAGACAGAAAGGGAGACATATAGAGACAGAAAGGGAGACAGATAGAAACAGAAAGGGAGAAAGAGACAGAAAGGGAGACAGGTGGAGACAGAGACAGAAAGGGAGACAGATAGAGACAGAAAGGGAGACAGAGACAGAAAGGGAGACAGAGAGAGACAGAAAGGGAGACAGAGACAGAGAAAGACAGAAAAGGGCACAGATAGAGACAGAAAGGGAGACAGATAGAGACTGAAAGGGAGACAGAGAAAGACATAAAGGAGACAGAGACTGAAAGGGAGACAGAGAAAGACAGAAAGGGAGACAGAGACTGAAAGGGAGAAAGATAGAGACAGAAAGGAGACAGATAGAGACAGAAAGGGAGACAGAGACTGAAAGGGAGAAAGATAGAGACAGAAAGGGAGACAGATAGAGACAGAAAGGGACAGACAGAGACTGAAAGGGAGGCAGAGAGAGACAGAAAGGGAGACAGAGAGAGACAGAAAGGGAGACAGAGAGAGACAGAAAGGGAGACAGAGAGAGACAGAAAGGGAGACAGAGACAGAAAGGGAGACAGAGAGAGACAGAAAGGGAGGCAGAGAGAGACAGAAAGGGAGACAGAGAGACAGAAAGGGAGACACAGACAGACAGAAAGGGAGACAGAGAAAGACAGAAAGGGAGACAGAGACAGAAAGGGAGACATATAGAGACAGAAAGGGAGACAGATAGAGACAGAAAGGGAGAAAGAGACAGAAAGGGAGACAGGTGGAGACAGAGACAGAAAGGGAGACAGATAGAGACAGAAAGGGAGACAGATAGAGACAGAAAGGGAGACAGAGAGAGACAGAAAGGGAGACAGAGAGAGACAGAAAGGGAGACATAGACAGAAATGGAGACAGATAGAGACAGAAAGGGAGACAGAGACTGAAAGGGAGGCAGAGAGAGACAGAAAGGGAGACAGAAATGGAGACAAAGAAAGACAGAAAGTGAGACAGAGACTGAAAGGGAGACAGAGACAGAGAAAGACAGAAAGGGAGACAGAGAGAGAGAGAAAGGGAGACAGATAGAGACAGAAAGGGAGACAGAGAGACAGAAAGGGAGACAGAGAGAGACAGAAAGGGAGGCAGAGAGAGAGAGAAAGGGAGACAGATAGAGACAGAAAGGGAGACAGAGAGAGAGACAGAAGTCGAGACAGAGAGACAGAAAGGGAGACAGAGAGAGACAGAAAGGGAGGCAGAGAGAGACAGAAAGGGAGACAGAGAGAGACAGAAAGGGAGACAGAGACAGAAAGGGAGACAGAGAGAGACAGAAAGGGAGACAGAGAGAGACAGAAAGGGAGCCAGAGAGAGACAGAAAGGGAGACAGAGAGAGACAGAAAGGGAGACAGAGACATAAAGGGAGACACAGACAGACAGAAAGGGAGACAGAGAAAGACAGAAAGGAGACAGAGACAGAAAGGGAGACATATAGAGACAGAAAGGGAGACAGATAGAGACAGAAAGGAGAAAGAGACAGAAAGGGAGACAGGTGGAGACAGAGACAGAAAGGGAGACAGATAGAGACAGAAAGGAGACAGAGACAGAAAGGGAGACAGAGAGAGACAGAAAGGGAGACAGAGAGAGACAGAAAGGGAGACATAGACAGAAATTGAGACAGATAGAGACAGAAAGGGAGACAGAGACTGAAAGGGAGGCAGAGAGAGACAGAAAGGGAGACAGAAATGGAGACAGAGAAAGACAGAAAGTGAGACAGAGACTGAAAGGGAGACAGAGACAGAGAAAGACAGAAAGTGAGACAAAGATAGAGAGAAAGGGAGACAGATAGAGACAGAAAGGGAGACAGAGAGAGACAGAAAGGGAGACAGAGAGAGACAGAAATGGAGACAGATAGAGACAGAAAGGGAGACAGAGACTGAAAGGGAGACAGAGAAAGACAGAAAGTGAGACAGAGACTGAAAGAGAGACAGAGACAGAGAAAGACAGAAAGGGAGACAGAGAGAGAGAGAAAGGGAGATAGATAGAGACAGAACGGGAGACAGAGAGACAGAAAGGGAGACAGAGAGAGACAGAAAGGGAGGCAGAGAGAGAGAGAAAGGGAGACAGATAGAGACAGAAAGGGAGACAGAGAGAGAGACAGAAGGGGAGACAGAGAGACAGAAAGGCAGACAGAGAGAGACAGAAAGGGAGGCAGAGAGAGACAGAAAGGGAGACAGAGAGAGACAGAAAGGGAGACAGAGACAGAAAGGGAGACAGAGAGAGACAGAAAGGGAGACAGAGAGAGACAGAAAGGGAGCCAGAGAGAGACAGAAAGGGAGACAGAGAGAGACAGAAAGGGAGACAGAGACAGAAAGGGAGACATATAGAGACAGAAAGGGAGACTGATAGAGACAGAAAGGGAGAAAGAGACAGAAAGGGAGGCAGGTGGAGACAGAGACAGAAAGGGAGACAGATAGAGACAGAAAGGGAGACAGATAGAGACAGAAAGGGACAGAAAGGGAGACAGAGACAGAAAGGGAGACAGAGACAGAAAGGTAGACAGATAGAGACAGAAAGAGAGACAGATAGAGACAAAGGGAGACAGAAAGGGAGACAGAGAAAGACAGAAAGTGAGACAGAGACTGAAAGGGAGACAGAGACAGAGAAAGACAGAAAGGGAGACAGAGAGAGAGAGAAAGGGAGACAGATAGAGACAGAAAGGGAGACAGAGAGAGACAGAAGGGAGACAGAGAGACAGAAAGGGAGACAGAGAGAGACAGAAAGGGAGACAGAGATACAGAAAGGGAGACAGAGAGAGACAGAAAGGGAGGCAGAGAGAGACAGAAAGGGAGACAGAGACTGAAAGGGAGACAGAGACAGAGAAAGACAGAAAGGGAGACAGAGAGAGATTAAAGGGAGACAGAGAGAGACAGAAAGGAGACAGAGAGAGACAGAAAGGAGACAGAGAGACAGAAAGGGAGACAGAGAGAGACAGAAAGGGAGGCAGAGAGAGACATAAAGGAGACAGAGAGAGACAGAAAGGAGACAGAGACAGAAAGGGAGACATATAGAGACAGAAAGGGAGACAGATAGAGACAGAAAGGGAGAAAGAGACAGAAAGGAGACAGGTGGAGACAGAGACAGAAAGGGAGACAGATAGAGACAGAAAGGGAGACAGAGACAGAAAGGAGACAGAGAGAGACAGAAAGGGAGACAGAGAGAGACAGAAAGGGAGACAGAGACAGAAATGGAGACAGATAGAGACAGAAAGGGAGACAGAGACTGAAAGGGAGGCAGAGAGAGACAGAAAGGGAGACAGAAATTGAGACAGAGAAAGACAGAAAGTGAGACAGAGACTGAAAGGGAGACAGAGACAGAGAAAGACAGAAAGGGAGACAAAGATAGAGAGAAAGGGAGACAGATAGAGACAGAAAGGGAGACAGAGAGACAGAAAGGGAGACAGAGAGAGACAGAAAGGGAGACAGAGAGAGACAGAAAGGGAGACAGAGAGACAGAAAGGGAGACAGAGATAGACAGAAAGGGAGGCAGAGAGAGACAGAAAGGGAGACAGAGAGAAACAGAAAGGGAGACAGAGACTGAAAGGGAGGAAGAGAGAGACAGAAAGGGAGACAGAAAGGGAGACAGAGAAAGACAGAAAGTGAGACAGAGACTGAAAGGGAGACAGAGACAGAGAAAGACAGACAGAGAGAGAGAGAAAGGGAGACAGATAGAGACAGAAAGGAAGACAGAGAGAGACAGAAAGGGAGACAGAGAGAGACAAAAAGGGAGATAGAGAGAGACAGAAAGGGAGACAGAGAGACAGAAAGGGAGACAGAGAGAGACAGAAAGGGAGGCAGAGAGAAACAGAAAGGGAGACAGAGACTGAAAGGGACAAAGAGAGACAGAAAGGGAGACAGATAGAGACAGGATGGGAGACAGATAGAGACAGGATGGGAGACAGATAGAGACAGTATGGGAGACAGATAGTGACAGAAAGGGAGACAGATAGAGACTGAAAGGGAGACAGAGACAGAGAAAGACAGAAAGGGACACAGATAGAGACAGAAAGGGAGACGGATAGAGACAGAAAGGGAGACAGAGAAAGACATAAATGGAGACAGAGACTGAAAGGGAGACAGAGAAAGACAGAAAGGGAGACAGAGACTGAAAGGGAGAAAGATAGAGACAGAAAGGGAGACAGATAGAGACAGAAAGGGAGACAGAGACTGAAAGGGAGGCAGAGAGAGACAGAAAGGGAGACAGAGAGAGACAGAAAGGGAGACAGAGAGAGAAAGAAAGGGAGACAGATAGAGACAGAAAGGGAGAAAGAGACAGAAAGGGAGACAGGTGGAGACAGAGACAGAAAGGGAGACAGATAGAGACAGAAAGGGAGACAGAGACAGAAAGGGAGACAGAGAGAGACAGAAAGGGAGACAGAGAAAGAAATGGAGACAGAGACTGAAAGGGAGGCAGAGAGAGACAGAAATGGAGACAGAAATGGAGACAGAGAAAGACAGAAAGTGAGACAGAGACTGAAAGGGAGACAGAGACAGAGAAAGACAGAAACGGAGACATAGAGAGAGAGAAAGGGAGACAGATAGAGACAGAAAGGGAGACAGAGAGACAGAAAGGGAGACAGAGAGAGACAGAAAGGGAGGCAGAGAGAGAGAGAAAGGGAGACAGATAGAGACAGAAAGGGAGACAGAGAGAGAGACAGAAGGGGAGACAGAGAGACAGAAAGGGAGACAGAGAGAGACAGAAAGGGAGGCAGAGAGAGACAGAAAGGGAGACAGAGAGAGACAGAAAGGGAGACAGAGAGAGACAGAAAGGGAGACAGAGACAGAAAGGAGACAGAGAGAGACAGAAAGGGAGGCAGAGACAGAAAGGGAGGCAGAGAGAGACAGAAAGGGAGACAGAGAGACAGAAAGGGAGACACAGACAGACAGAAAGGGAGACAGAGAGAGACAGAAAGGGCGACAGAGACAGAAAGGGAGACATATAGAGACAGAAAGGGAGACAGATAGAAACAGAAAGGGAGAAAGAGACAGAAAGGGAGACAGGTGGAGACAGAGACAGAAAGGGAGACAGATAGAGACAGAAAGGGAGACAGAGACAGAAAGGGAGACAGAGAGAGACAGAAAGGGAGACAGAGACAGAGAAAGACAGAAAAGGGCACAGATAGAGACAGAAAGGGAGACAGATAGAGACAGAAAGGGAGACAGAGAAAGACATAAAGGGAGACAGAGACTGAAAGGGAGACAGAGAAAGACAGAAAGGGAGACAGAGACTGAAAGGGAGAAAGATAGAGACAGAAAGGGAGACAGATAGAGACAGAAAGGGAGACAGAGACTGAAAGGGAGAAAGATAGAGACAGAAAGGGAGACAGATAGAGACAGAAAGGGAGACAGAGACTGAAAGGGAGGCAGAGAGAGACAGAAAGGGAGACAGAGAGAGACAGAAAGGGAGACAGAGAGAGACAGAGAGAGAGAGACAGAAAGGGAGACAGAGACAGAAAGGGAGACAGAGAGAGACAGAAAGGGAGGCAGAGAGAGACAGAAAGGGAGACAGAGAGACATAAAGGGAGACACAGACAGACAGAAAGGGAGACAGAGAAAGACAGAAAGGAGACAGAGACAGAAAGGGAGACATATAGAGACAGAAAGGGAGACAGATAGAGACAGAAAGGGAGAAAGAGACAGAAAGGGAGACAGGTGGAGACAGAGACAGAAAGGGAGACAGATAGAGACAGAAAGGGAGACAGAGACAGAAAGGGAGACAGAGAGAGACAGAAAGGGAGACAGAGAGAGACAGAAAGGGAGACATAGACAGAAATGGAGACAGATAGAGACAGAAAGGAGACAGAGACTGAAAGGGAGGCAGAGAGAGACAGAAAGGGAGACAGAAATGGAGACAGAGAAAGACAGAAAGTGAGACAGAGACTGAAAGGGAGACAGAGACAGAGAAAGACAGAAAGGGAGACAGAGAGAGAGAGAAAGGGAGACAGATAGAGACAGAAAGGGAGACAGAGAGACAGAAAGGGAGACAGAGAGAGACAGAAAGGGAGGCAGAGAGAGAGAGAAAGGGAGACAGATAGAGACAGAAAGGGAGACAGAGAGAGAGACAGAAGGGGAGACAGAGAGACAGAAAGGGAGACAGAGAGAGACAGAAAGGGAGGCAGAGAGAGACAGAAAGGGAGACAGAGAGAGACAGAAAGGGAGACAGAGACAGAAAGGGAGACAGAGAGAGACAGAAAGGGAGACAGAGAGAGACAGAAAGGGAGCCAGAGAGAGACAGAAAGGGAGACAGAGAGAGACAGAAAGGGAGACAGAGACATAAAGGGAGACACAGACAGACAGAAAGGGAGACAGAGAAAGACAGAAAGGGAGACAGAGACAGAAAGGGAGACATATAGAGACAGAAAGGGAGACAGATAGAGACAGAAAGGGAGAAAGAGACAGAAAGGGAGACAGGTGGAGACAGAGACAGAAAGGGAGACAGATAGAGACAGAAAGGGAGACAGAGAGAGACAGAAAGGGAGACAGAGAGAGACAGAAAGGGAGACATAGACAGAAATGGAGACAGATAGAGACAGAAAGGGAGACAGAGACTGAAAGGGAGGCAGAGAGAGACAGAAAGGGAGACAGAAATGGAGACAGAGAAAGACAGAAAGTGAGACAGAGACTGAAAGGGAGACAGAGACAGAGAAAGACAGAAAGGGAGACAGAGAGAGAGAGAAAGGGAGATAGATAGAGACAGAAAGGGAGACAGAGAGACAGAAAGGGAGACAGAGAGAGACAGAAAGGGAGGCAGAGAGAGAGAGAAAGGGAGACAGATAGAGACAGAAAGGGAGACAGAGAGAGAGACAGAAGGGGAGACAGAGAGACAGAAAGGCAGACAGAGAGAGACAGAAAGGGAGGCAGAGAGAGACAGAAAGGGAGACAGAGAGAGACAGAAAGGGAGACAGAGACAGAAAGGGAGACAGAGAGAGACAGAAAGGGAGACAGAGAGAGACAGAAAGGGAGCCAGAGAAAGACAGAAAGGGAGACAGAGAGAGACAGAAAGGGAGACAGAGACAGAAAGGGATACATATAGAGACAGAAAGGGAGACTGATAGAGACAGAAAGGGAGAAAGAGACAGAAAGGGAGGCAGGTGGAGACAGAGACAGAAAGGGAGACAGATAGAGACAGAAAGGGAGACAGATAGAGACAGAAAGGGACAGAAAGGGAGACAGAGACAGAAAGGGAGACAGAGACAGAAAGGTAGACAGATAGAGACAGAAAGAGAGACAGATAGAGACAAAGGGAGACAGAAAGGGAGACAGAGAAAGACAGAAAGTGAGACAGAGACTGAAAGGGAGACAGAGACAGAGAAAGACAGAAAGGGAGACAGAGAGAGAGAGAAAGGGAGACAGATAGAGACAGAAAGGGAGACAGAGAGAGACAGAAAGGGAGACAGAGAGAGACAGAAAGGGAGACAGAGAGAGACAGAAAGGGAGACAGAGATACAGAAAGGGAGACAGAGAGAGACAGAAAGGGAGGCAGAGAGAGACAGAAAGGGAGACAGAGACTGAAAGGGAGACAGAGCCAGAGAAAGACAGAAAGGGAGACAGAGAGAGATTAAAGGGAGACAGAGAGAGACAGAAAGGGAGACAGAGAGAGACAGAAAGGGAGACAGAGAGACAGAAAGGGAGACAGAGAGAGACAGAAAGGGAGGCAGAGAGAGACAGAAAGGGAGACAGAGACAGAAAGGGAGACAGAGAGAGACAGAAAGGGAGACAGAGACAGAAAGGGAGACACAGAGAGACAGAAAGGTAGACAGAGAGAGACAGAAAGGGAGACAGAGACAGAAAGGGAGACATATAGAGACAGAAAGGGAGACAGATAGAGACAGAAAGGGAGGCAGAGAGAGACAGAAAGGGAGACAGGTGGAGACAGAGACAGAAAGTGAGACAGATAGAGACAGAAAGGGAGACAGATAGAGACAGAAAGGGAGACAGAGACAGAAAGGGAGACAGAGACAGAAAGGGAGACAGAGACAGAAAGGGAGACATATAGAGACAGAAAGGGAGACAGATAGAGACAGAAAGGGAGAAAGAGACAGAAAGGGAGACAGGTGGAGACAGAGACAGAAAGGGAGACAGATACAGAAAGGGAGACAGAGACAGAGAAAGACAGAAATGGAGACAGAGAGAGAGACAGAAAGGGAGACAGAGAGACAGAAAGGGAGACAGAGAGAGACAGAAAGGGAGGCAGAGAGAGAGAAAGGGAGACAGATAGAGACAGAAAGGGAGACAGAGAGAGAGACAGAAGGGGAGACAGAGAGACAGAAAGGGAGACAGAGAGAGACAGAAAGGGAGGCAGAGAGAGACAGAAAGGGAGACAGAGAGACAGAAAGGGAGACAGAGACAGAAAGGGAGACATATAGAGACAGAAAGGGAGACAGATAGAGACAGAAAGGGAGAAATAGACAGAAAGGGAGGCAGGTGGAGACAGAGACAGAAAGGGAGACAGATAGAGACAGAAAGGGAGACAGAGAGAGACAGAAAGGGAGACAGAGACAGAAAGGGAGACAGAGACAGAAAGGGAGACAGAGACAGAAAGGGAGACAGATAGAGACAGAAAGGGAGACAGAGAAAGACAGAAAGTGAGACAGAGACAGAAAGGGAGACAGAGAGAGAGAGAAAGGGAGA
The DNA here is from genome assembly GCF_036934945.1 of Oncorhynchus masou masou. Lineage (NCBI taxonomy): Eukaryota > Metazoa > Chordata > Actinopteri > Salmoniformes > Salmonidae > Oncorhynchus > Oncorhynchus masou. The sequence continues at coordinate 61,936,598 of NC_088216.1, forward strand.
CAGATAGAGACAGAAAGGGAGACAGAGAGAGACAGAAAGGGAGACAGAGAGAGACAGAAAGGGAGACAGAGAGAGACAGAAAGGGAGACAGAGAGAGACAGAAAGGGAGACAGAGAGAGACAGAAACGGAGGCAGAGAGATACAGAAAGGGAGACAGACTGAAAGGGAGACAGAGAGAGACAGAAAGGGAGACAGAGACAGAAAGGGAGACATATAGAGACAGAAAGGGAGACAGATAGAGACAGAAAGGGAGAAATAGACAGAAAGGGAGGCAGGTGGAGACAGAGACAGAAAGGGAGACAGATAGAGACAGAAAGGGAGACAGAGAGAGACAGAAAGGGAGACAGAGACAGAAAGGGAGACAGAGACAGAAAGGGAGACAGATAGAGACAGAAAGGGAGACAGAGAGAGACAGAAAGTGAGACAGAGACAGAAAGGGAGACAGAGAGAGAGAGAAAGGGAGACAGATAGAGACAGAAAGGAGAGACAGAAAGGGAGACAGAGACAGAAAGGGAGACAGAGAGAGACAGAAAGGGAGACAGAGAGAGACAGAAAGGGAGACAGAGAGAGACAGAAAGGGAGACAGAGAGAGACAGAAAGGGAGACAGAGAGAGACAGAAAGGGAGGCAGAGAGATACAGAAAGGGAGACAGAGACTGAAAGGGAGACAGAGACAGAGAAAGACAGAAAGGGAGACAGAGAGAGAGAAAGGGAGACAGATAGAGACAGAAAGGGAGACAGAGCGAGACAGAGACAGAAAGGAGACAGAGAGAGACAGAAAGGGAGACAGACAGAAAGGGAGACAGAGAGAGACAGAAAGGGAGGCAGAGAGAGAAAGAGAGGGAGACAGAGACAGAAAGGGAGACAGAGAGAGACAGAAAGGGAGACAGAGACAGAAAGGGAGACAGAGAGAGACAGAAAGGTAGACAGAGAGAGACAGAAAGGAGACAGAGACAGAAAGGAGACAGAGACAGAGAGTCAAAGGAACAGGAGACAGAGAGAGACAGAAAGGGAGACAGAAAGGGAGACAGAAGAGACAGAAAGGAGACAGAAAGAGACAGAGACAGAAAGGAGACAGATAGAGACAGAAAGGGAACAGAGAAGAGACAGAACAGAGACAGAAAGGAGACAGATACAGAGACAGAGACAGAAAGGAGACAGATAGAGACAGAAAGGGAGACAGAGAGAGACAGAAAGGAGACAGAGAGAGACAGAAAGGGAGACAGAGAGAGACAGAAAGGAGACAGACAGAAAGACAGAAAGGGAGACATATAGAGACAGAAAGGAGACAGATAGAGACAGAAAGGGAGAGAAGAGACAGAAAGGGAGACAGGTGAGACAGAGACAGAGACAGAAAGGGAGACAGATAGAGACAGAAAGGGAGACAGAGAGAGACAGAGAGACAGAGAGAGACAGAAAGGACAGAAAGAGAGACAGAGAGAGACAGAAAGGGAGACAGAGACAGAAAGGGAGACAGATAGAGACAGAAAGGGAGACAGAAAGAGACAGAAAGAGAGAGAAAGACAGAAAGAGACAGAGACAGAAAGGGAGACAGAGACAGAGACAGAAAGAGACAGAGAGAGAGAAAGGAGACAGAGACAGAACAGAGGGAGACAGAGACAGAAAGGGAGACAGAGACAGAAAGGAGACAGAGAGAGAGACAGAAAGGGAGACAGAGAGAGACAGAAAGGGAGACAGAGACAGAAAGGAGACAGATAGAGACAGAAAGGGAGACAGATAGAGACAGAACAGGACAGAAAGAAACAGAAAGGGAGACAGGTGGAGACAGAAAGGGAGACAGATAGAGACAGAAAGGAGACAGAGACAGAAAGGGAGACAGACAGAAAGGGAGACAGAGAGAGACAGAAACGAGACAGAGAGAAAGGAGACAGAGAGACAGAAAGGGAGACAGCGACAGAAAGGGAGACAGAGACAGAAAGGAGAGACAGGTAGACAGAGACAGAAAGGGAGACAGAGACAGAAAGGGAGAGAGATAGAGACAGAAAGGGAGACAGAGACAGACTCAGAAATGGAGACAGAGACAGAGAAAGAGAGACAGAAAGGGAGACAGAGAGAGACAGAAAAGGAGGCAGAGGGAAAGAGACAGATAGAGACAGAAAGGGAGACAGAGAGAGACAGAAGGGGAGACAGAGAGACAGAAAGGGAGACAGAGAGAGACAGAAAGGGCAGAGAGAGACAGAAAGGGAGACAGAGAGAGACAGAAAGGGAGACAGAGAGAGACAGAAAGGGAGACAGAGACAGAAAGGGAGACATATAGAGACAGAAAGGGAGACAGATAGAGACAGAAAGAGAGAAAGAGACAGAAAGGGAGACAGGTGGAGACAGAGACAGAAAGGGAGACAGAGAGAGACAGAAAGGGAGACAGAGAGAGACAGAAAGGGAGACAGACAGAAGGGATGCCATGTGGTCTGTATTTCAGGATAATCCTTGCTCTCTGGTATGCTGGCTCTCTCTGCCTCTCTGCCTTCTTACCATCTGATTGGAGCAGAATAAGAGAAGCCGTGAAACACGAGCCTCTGTCCTGTTTCTTCCCAAACCCACTGTGACTGCTCCCATGGCCAGGGGATATGTGCCCTGATATCTGGGATGATAGATGTGCTGATCTCTGGCACATAAATTGTGTTTATAGGTGTCAGTGTTGGGGAAAAGAGCCTGGGGGAGTAATGTACCTCACACACACACACACACACACACACACACACACACACACACACACACACACACACACACACACACACACACACACACACACACACACACACACACACACACACACACACACACACACAACACACAAACACAGACATTTTCAATAGAAATGTGTGTCCTGCGGCGAGGGTGTGTATGGGTGTAGGTGGAGGGTATCAGACTGCAAGAAGGGTCATGTCATGAAGGCTTGTCTCTGGAGTTTCTGTGACAGTAACAAGGCAGAAAGTCATTGTGTAGATTAGATGTCATCTGTATGTTGAGAGACACCTATGCACACAAGTAGATTTTTTCTCTTTTCTATACATGTAGGGTTAATGTAGCTGTTCTCTCATATGGATACCCTGTCTCCATGTTTATTTCCTACATACTGATAAGGTAAAGTCTCTATATAAGTGTCAGTTAGCATTTACTCCATACCGGTCATTTATTTCTCTTTATTTCATCTGTATTTGACAATGTGAAAATAAACAATGAGAAGCTCTTTCTCTCTCTCTTTCTAGATGTGGGTACTGCCAGTTTGTGGCAGGACTCTGTAGATTGCTGTTGTCAGCCCCTCGTCCCTGGTCCCTGATCCTTGATCCCTGGTCCCTGGTCCCTGGTCCTTGATCCCTGGTCCATGATCCCTGATCCTTGATCCCTGGTCCCTGATCCTTAATCCCTGATCCCTGGTCCTTGATCCCTGGTCCCTGGTCCTTGATCCCTGGTCCATGATCCCTGATCCTTGATCCCTGGTCCCTGATCCTTGATCCCTGGTCCCTGATCCTTAATCCCTGATCCCTGGTCCCTGATCCCTGGTCCCTGATCCTTAATCCCTGATCCCTGGTCCCTGATCCTTGATCCCTGATCCCTGATCTCTGGTCCCTGATCCCTGATCCCTGATCCCTGGTCCCTGATCCCTGATCCCTGATCTCTGGTCCCTGATCCCTGATCCCTGATCCCTGATCCCTGGTCCCTGATCCCTGATCCCTGATCCCTGATCCCTGGTCCCTGATCCCTGATCTCTGGTCCCTGATCCCTGATCCCTGATCTCTGGTCCCTGATCCCTGATCCCTGATCTCTGGTCCCTGATCCTTGATCCCTGCTATTACTCCTGCCTGCCACTGGGTTATTCCATGAAATGAGTGCCTTTTGCGTCCCATTGATATTTTAAGTAAACCAATATAGCATTTTCAAATAGTTTTATATTAAATTAAATTCCTTTTAATTTAGACCACATGGGGAATCTATCAGATGTTTTATATGAATAAAGACTTGCCAAAGTCTTTGCACCCTCTGTGACTTTTAGGCATATTTGAACCCACTTATCCCCACAATTTCACAAGTTTTGTAGCTTAGACATTTCTGAAGATTATTATTTATTTCATGTGATTAGTCTGTCCCTCATTTTACTCATTTTAATATGGCAAAACTATTTATTTTAAATATTTTTTTCAAAAGGAACATTAAACATGTAATAGTAGAATCATAGTGTAAAAGCAGGTCAGCTGGTTCTTCTCATTTTGTTTTGTGGTGGAAAACTGAGCGGGTCGAGCATAACACGTCAACCCTGTTACCCACAGATAGGCAGGCTAGAATAACACGTCAACCCTGTTACCCACAGATAGGCAGGCTAGGATAACACGTCAACCCTGTTACCCACAGATAGGCAGGCTAGAATAACACGTCAACCCTGTTACCCACAGATAGGCAGGCTAGAATAACACGTCAACCCTGTTACCCACAGATATGCAGGCTAAAATAACACGTCAACCCTGTTACCTACAGATAGGCAGGCTAGAATAACACGTCAACCCTGTTACCCACAGATAGGCAGGCTAGAAAAGTAAAAAATATTATAATGTGGGAAGCTTGCATTCAATTTATGGCAGATTTTTAGATGAAATTGTCAACCCTGTTATGTTCAACCCTGTTACGGTCAACCCTGTTTCGGTCAACCCTGTTTCGGTCAATCATGTTACGGTCAACCCTGTTTCGGTCAACCCTGTTACGGTCAACCCTGTTACTTTATTTGGCACTTCATACGCACTTACTATAGTATTTTTTTTATTTAACATCTTGAAATGGGAAAACATATTTTATTAAGTCAAACATGACAGATTGATAAAATTGTGTGAAATATATATATTTACTAAATTACACTTCTCAAAAGGCACCGAATTGGAGGCATGCCCCCATTATTAAAACAGCTGGAAGGAATCAGGACTGGGTTTGGCTTCAGGGCACAACTAGCTGGACTCAGGATATTGACAGGATATTGCAAACATTTTATGTTGGTACCCAGTCAGCTGCAATAATGGTTATTTTAATGAGTGATATCAAGCCATCACCCACACACAAACAAACACACACAAACACACACACACAGAAAGCATGAAATGAACATGCAACCCTGATATCAGAGTTGTTTTCTTACGTCGTAAAGAGACATGTCAAAAGAAATATGACAAACAAGAGTATAATCTTTGACACAGCATATATTTCATTTGAACATACATTCATACGCAGTATAGTCTTCTTCAGTGTATACGTCTTTACAGATCTATGTTTCTATAATGAATAGCATGTTACTATAGAAAGCTTTGGCTTATGGTGGTTGTACATGGTGGCCACACATAGGTCAGTCCCTGTGCCCTGGCAGTGACCTGGGGAGACTGTATGTAGTGTATGGTATGCTGTGTGGCATATGGTGCGGTGTGTGTGCGGCTAGTGTGTTGTACGTCATGTATTTAGCAAGTTTGGTGTGTATGTCCATGTGTGTGTAGTATATGATGTGGGACAGTGATGTGTGTGTAGGCTTTGTTGTTTGTGGTAAGGTGTAGGGACAGTGGTATGTGGTGTGGTGTGGTATGTGGTGTGGTATGGTATGCGGTATGGTATGTGGTGTGGTATGTGATGTGGTGTGGTATGTGGTGTGGTATGGTATGTGGTGTGGTATGGTATGGTATGGTATGTGGTGTGGTGTGGTATGGTATGTGGTGTGGTATGGTATGGTATGGTATGGTATGTGGTGTGGTGTGGTGTGGTGTGGTGTGGTATGGTATGGTATGGTATGTGGTGTGGTATGGTATGTGAGGTGGTGTGGTATGGTATGGTATGTGATGTGATGTGGTATGGTATGTGGTGTGGTATGGTATGTGGTGTGGTATGTGATGTGGTGTGGTATGTGGTGTGGTATGGTATGTGGTGTGGTATGTGATGTGGTGTGGTATGGTATGTGGTGTGGTATGGTATGTGGTGTGGTATGTGGTGTGGTATGTGGTGTGGTATGGTATGTGGTGTGGTATGTGATGTGGTGTGGTATGGTATGTGGTGTGGTATTTTATGTGGTGTGGTATGTGGTGTGGTATGTTTAGTGGTATGTGGTGTGGTATGTGGTGTGGTATTTAATGTGGTGTGGTATGTGGTGTGTGGTGTGGTATGTGGTATGTGGTGTGTGGTGGGGTATGTGGTATGTGGTATGGTATCGTATACGGTGTGGTGTGGAATGTGGTGTGGTATTTTATGTGGTGTGGTATGTGGTGTGGTATGTTTAGTGGTATGTTTAGTGGTATGTGGTGTGGTATGTGGTGTGGTATTTAATGTGGTGTGGTATGTGGTGTGTGGTGTGGTATGTGGTATGTGGTGTGTGGTGTGGTATGTGGTATGTGGTATGGTATGTGGTGTGGTATTTTATGTGGTGTGGTGTGGTGTGCGGTGTGGTATTTTATGTGGTGTGGTATGTGGTGTGGTATGTGGTATTTTATGTGGTGTGCTTTGTGGTGTGGTATGTGGTGTGGTATGTGGTATGGTATGTGGTGTGGTATGTGGTATTTTATGTGGTGTGGTGTGGTATGTGGTGGGTATGTTTATGTGGTGTGGTATGTGGTATTTTATGTGGTGTGGTATGTGGTATTTTATGTGGTGTGGTATGTGGTATGGTATGTGGTGTGGTATTTTATGTGTGTGGTATGGTATGTGGTGTGGTATTTTATGTGTGTGGTGTGGTATGGTATGCGGTGTGGTATTTTATGTGTGTGGTATGGTATGTGGTGTGGTATTTTATGTGTGTGGTATGGTATGTGGTGTGGTATTTTATGTGTGTGGTGTGGTATGGTATGCGGTGTGGTATTTTATGTGGTGTGGTATGTGGTATGGTATGGTATACGGTGTGGTGTGGAATGTGGTGTGGTATTTTATGTGGTGTGGTATGTGGTGTGGTATGTGGTGTGGTATGTGGTGTGTGGTGTGGTATGTGGTATGTGGTATGGTATGTGGTGTGGTATTTTATGTGGTGTGGTGTGGTGTGCGGTGTGGTATTTTATGTGGTGTGGTATGTGGTGTGGTATGTGGTATTTTATGTGTTGTGCTTTGTGGTGTGGTATGTGGTATGGTATGTGGTGTGGTATGTGGTATTTTATGTGGTGTGGTATGTGGTATTTTATGTGGTGTGGTATGTGGTATTTTATGTGGTGTGGTATGTGGTATTTTATGTAGTGTGGTATGTGGTATTTTATGTGGTGTGGTATGTGGTTTGGTATGTGATGTGGTGTGATATTTTATGTGGTGTGGTGTGGTATGTGGTATGGTATGTGGTGTGGTATTTTATGTGTGTGGTATGGTATGTGGTGTGGTATTTTATGTGTGTGGTGTGGTATGGTATGCGGTGTGGTATTTTATGTGTGTGGTATGGTATGTGGTGTGGTATTTTATGTGTGTGGTATGGTATGTGGTGTGGTATTTTATGTGGTGTGGTATGGTATGTGGTATGGTATTTTATGTGGTGTGGTGTGTGGTGTGTGGTGTGTGGTGTGGTCTGTGGTGTGGTATGTGGTGTGATGTGTGGTGTGGTATGTGATGTGTGGTGTGTGCGCTCGGAGAGAAAAGTGCTTAAGTCATCCTGCACAGCATCCCTGCTCCACCCAGCCCTGTATGCCTGTATGCCTGTATGCCTGTATGTATGTATGTATGTATGTATGTATGTATGTATGTATGTATGTATGTATGTATGTATGTATGTATGTATGTATGTATGTATCTATGTATGTGTATGTGTATGTGTATGTATGTGTATGTATGTATGTATGTATGTATGTATGTATGTATGTGTGTGTGTGTGTGTGTGTGTGTGTGTGTGTGTGTGTGTGTGTGTGTGTGTGTGTGTGTGTGTGTGTGTGTGTGCGTGCGTGCGTACGTGCGTGCGTGCGTGCATGCATGTATGTATGTATGTATGTATGTATGTATCTGTCTGTATGTATGAATCTATCTGTATGTTTCTATATGTATGTATCTGTCTGTATGTATCTGTCTGTATGTATCTATCTGTATATATGTATCTGTCTGTATGTATCTGTCTGTATGTATCTGTATGGGCAAACGTCCTCCTGGTCTGACACAGACTAAGGCTGAATTCTATTGTATTGTGGGTTATAGGCATTAAGGTTTTTTAAAGGCAATTTCCGATTGAGCAGACATATGCAGTTTATCATGAATGGGATCTCCACGAATGTGAACATTACATTTCAGAGCTGCAGTACCTATAACCCGCGATCAGATTGAATTCCAGCCCATAACTGATTCTGTGTGTTCTTCTGTGAGTAATTCTGATTTTGTGACTGATTTCATGAGTGGAGCAGCAACAGGGCTAAACGGGACAAATGTCCACACAACTAAACCGCTACTCAACCCCAACACAACACAGTCATGTACACCTGGACCACAAATTACAATGTCTGTGAGTCAGCATTCCTACTCTGGGCGGTAAAGTCTGTTCTCTCAGACCGACAGGCAGGCGTGTCTCTCCCTTTACATCCAGTGAAGCAGCAGCAAGATGGAGGGAAAACTCAGCTCCCCCACTCTCCAATTCCTAGGTCCAATATGTCCTACCCTCAGTTCCCCTCTCCCCTTCCCAGGTCCAATATGTCCTACCCTCAGTTCCCCTCTCCCCTTCCCAGGTCCAATATGTCCTACCCTCAGTTCCCCTCTCCCCTTCCCAGGTCCAATATGTCCTACCCTCAGTTCCCCTCTCCCCTTCCCAGGTCCAATATGTCCTACCCTCAGTTCCCCTCTCCCCTTCCCAGGTCCAATATGTCCTACCCTCAGTTCCCTCTCCCCTTCCCCAGGTCCAATATGTCCTACCCTCAGTTCCCCTCTCCCCTTCCCAGGTCCAATATGTCCTACCCTCAGTTCCCCTCTCCCTTCCCAGGTCCAATATGTCCTACCCTCAGTTCCCCTCTCCCTTCCCAGGTCCAATATGTCCTACCCTCAGTTCCCTCAGTCTCCCCTTCCCAGGTCCAATATGTCCTACCCTCAGGTCCAATCCCCTCAGTTCCCCTCCCCTTCCCAGGTCCAATATGTCCTACCCTCAGTTCCCCTCTCCCCTTCCCAGGTCCAATATGTCCTACCCTCAGTTCCCCTCTCCCCTTCCCAGGTCCAATATGTCCTACCCTCAGTTCCCCTCTCCCCTTCCCAGGTCCCCTATGTCCTACCCTCAGTTCCCCTCTCCCCTTCCCAGGTCCAATATGTCCTACCCTCAGTTCCCCTATGTCCTACCCTCAGTTCCCCTCTCCCCTTCAATCCACTCTCAATCTCACCCACCCCAAATCACTCACAACAATATCAAATACGTTAAAAAACAAAACAAAGAGCAATCACATCAATTAGAATCAACTGAGAGTGAGGGAGGGGGAGGGAAAATACTCGGGACTTGGGACTTGGAGAACATACACCGAGTATACCAAACACCTTCCTAATATTGAGTTTCACCCCCCCCCCGCCTTAAGAAGAGCCTCATTTTGTCGGGGCATGGACTCTAGGTGTTGAAAGCATTCCACAGGGATGCTGGCCCATGTTGACTCAAATGCGCCAAGTTGGCTGGATGTCCTTTGGGTGGTGGACCATTCTTGAACCACATAGAATACTGTTGAGCGTGAAAAACCCAGCAGCGTTGCAGTTCTTGACATAAACCGGTGCGCCTGGCACCTACTACCATAACCGTTCAAAGCACTGACATTTTCTGTCTTGCCCATTCACCCTCTGAATGGCACACATACACAATTTCCTCTCCATCTACACTGATTGCAGTGGATTTAACAAGTGACATCAATAAGGAATCATAGCTTCACCTGCATTCACCTGGTCAGTCTATGCCACCTAACGTTTAGTATACTCAGTGTATATTTGCCGTTTTAGATTTTACATCCTGTGCGTGTGTAAGATGTTCCTTTAACATTGTATGAACCTGTCTTCTGTCTGGCTGGCTGTTCCCGTGGTCTGTTGTAAAAGGAATCAGGGTGGCTTTGAAATAGGGGGTAGAGGAAAACCACAAACACCCCCCCACCCCCCCTTTCTCTCTCCCTCCCCAAGTGCAGGTGAGGAGGGAGAGAGTGGGGAAATTGTTTGGTCTCCACTGGGGGTTTCCATGGTGATCACCGGCAGGTGTGCATCTCCACCATCTTGCGACACTGTTTGCACTTGACGTAGCAGCACCAGTGGAACTTACAGCTGCACCTGTCCACCACCTCCACCTCCTCTGTCTGGAAGCCCCGGCCGCAGCACATCAGCTCACAGCCGTCGATGGCCTTCGACGTCCGGTTACACTGCCGCCCCGCCGTACCCAGCATGCCTGGTGTGCGCGGGTCGTGGTCACAGAAGTCGGGGCTGGGCTCCAGGTAGACCAGGTCTTCGTCTGTGTGAGGTTTGAACTGGGAGTTCCGTGGCACCAGGACCTTGGTGGTGCCCACCTTGCGCTGCTCCACCTCTGTGGCACCGTCAAACTTCTCCTTGATGACGTTGCCCACCTTGCGGAATGGGGGCATGGCCTTCCAGCAGGTCTTCACCTCACAGGAACCTGACACGCCATGACACTTACACTCCACACGCATGTGGCTCAGGATGGCCTGCAGGGAGACGGAAAGAATGCATGTTTTTATCTCCTGTTCTCTTCTTTGCTGTTGAGTTTACTAGGACATATTTGTTTGTTATGATAGGTCATACCTTCCTCCCGGCCTCGTTGTTGTGTAGGTTCATGAGTGCTTTGCTGGGGGACTGTCCTTTACTCCTCTCCCTTACGTCAATGAAGGACTGAGAGAAGGCCACTCCGTATGCTATGTTATCACTACAGCCTGACCACTGGAACCCTGGAGGAAGGGAGAGAGACGGAGAGAGAGGGAGAGACACGGAGAAAGAGAGACAGGGAGAGAGACTCGGACAGAGAGAGACAGAGAGAGTGTTAGCAGTCAAACATCTGAGATGTGTGTGTGTGTGTGTGTGTGTGTGTGTGTGTGTGTGTGTGTGTGTGTGTGTGTGTGTGTGTGTGTGTGTGTATGTGTGTGTCCTACCCTCCGGACTGACTCCATGGACGGTGCGGTCGCAGCCACATTTCTCCAGCTCTCCGCTGCTACAGGCTCGGGTCACAGCAAACGCCACACTGGCTGCTGAGATGGCATACACAAAGGCTGCCTCCCGAGTGCCTGTCACAAATAAACAGGCAGACAATAAATACACAACTACATTCATCACAGATCAGGCAGTAAGTTTTTATCTTCAGATATAAAAGTATATTTATTGTAAGATTACTGAGGCGTACCCTGTGTGACGACCTTGCCGAAGACGGGCATGGTTTCCAGTGTGGAACAGTTCCATCGGCGGTTCCGGAACTGAAACTGACACTCGTCTATGGCTAGCTGAGCCCCGTGCCGCACAGCATCCATCACCTCCACACTGCGCTTACAGATCTGCACCTGGTTAGAATAATGATCATTATTACAGATCTGTATCTGGTTAGAATAATGATCATTACATTACAGATCTGCTCTTTGCTAGAATAATGATCATTACATTACAGATCTGTATTTGGTTAGAATAATGATCATTACATTACAGATCTGTATCTGGTTATAATAATGATCATTACATTACAGATCTGTATCTGGTTATAATAATGATCATTACATTACAGATCTTCTCCTGGTTATAATAATGATCATTATTACAGATCTGTATCTGGTTATAATAATGATCATTACATTACAGATCTGTATCTGGTTATAATAATGATCATTACATTACAGATCTTCTCCTGGTTAGAATAATGATCATTACATTACAGATCTGTATCTGGTTATAATAATGATAATTATTACAGATCTGTATCTGGTTATAATAATGATCATTACATTACAGATCTGCTCCTGGCTAGAATAATGATCATTACATTACAGATCTGTATTTGGTTAGAATAATGATCATTATTACAGATCTGTATCTGGTTATAATAATGATTATTATTACAGGTCTGTATCTGGTTATAATAACACTCATTATTACAGATTTGTATCTGGTTAGAATAATGATCATTACATTACAGATCTGTATCTGGTTATAATAATGATCATTATTACAGATCTGTATCTGGTTATAATAATGATCATTACATTACAGATCTGCTCCTGGTTAGAATAATGATCATTATATTACAGATCTGCTCCTGGTTAGAATAATGATCATTCCATTACAGATCTGTATCTGGTTATAATAATGATCATTATTACAGATCTGTATCTGGTTATAATAATGATCATTACATTACAGATCTGCTCCTGGTTAGAATAATGATCATTATATTACAGATCTGCTCCTGGTTAGAATAATGATCATTATTTACATTTACATTTAAGTCATTTAGCAGACGCTCTTATCCAGAGCGACTTACAAATTGGTGAATTCACCTTCTGACATCCAGTGGAACAGCCACTTTACAATAGTGCATCTATATTACAGATCTGTATCTGGTTCGAATAATGATCATTATATTACAAATCTGCTCCTGGTTAGAATAATGATCATTACATTACAGATCTGCTCCTGGTTAGAATAATGATCATTATATTACAGATCTGTATCTGGTTAGAATAATGATCATTACATTACAAATCTGCTCCTGGTTAGAATAATGATCATTACATTACAGATCTGCTCCTGGTTAGAATAATGATCATTATTACAGATCTGTATCTGGTTATAATAATGATCATTTCATTACAGATCTGCTCCTGGTTAGAATAATGATCATTACATTACAGATCTGCTCCTGGTTAGAATAATGATCATAACATTACAGATCTGCTCCTGGTTAGAATAATGATCATAACATTACAGATCTGTATCTGGTTATAATAATGATCATTACATTACAGATCTGCTCCTGATTAAAGAGAATGCTAAATGACTATGACTTGTATCTTGAATTCAAAGACTTGGACATAACTTCTATAACTTATGTACCATCTTGTCATACCCTGCCAACCTTACAAACCTGAAAATATGACCACAGTTTGTCATGGTAGATGTGTACCTGTCTCTGGATAAGTCCTCGCAGGCGTTCACATGTCTCCTCATCACTGATACTGCCAACCGACGACAGTTTTGCCAGGTACCTTACAGAGACACAGAGAAGGGGGGAGAATTGATATGAAATATTCCCTCCAATTACTGAGATGATATAAAAGTGTCCATAGACAGACACAGATGCCTCAGCATGGGCTATGTATAGGTTTAGTTCTACAGCCTGATAGGGAGAAGTTAGGCGGTGAGAATTTGGCTCCCATGACGTTGTGGGAACGTTTTGGTCATCATGTTGAGAGGAGGGAAAGAGGTTTATCATCCACACCACCTCCAGGACACACAGGTCACTCCTCTCTCCTTCAGTCCCATATCTCTTTGGCTAAAAGCACCTTACAGAAATAGGCCCATTTCATACGCTCATCACAGACACACTCTTCACCAGAACTTCCCACAGAGGGGCTGTCTGAGCCTTGTCTGTGGCCCTCCCTCTCTCTCTCTCTTTCTCTGTCCCTCACCTTACTCTCCTCCTGCTCTCCCTCACCTTGCCCTTCTCCCTCTCTCTCTCTGTCAGTCTCTCTGTCCTTCTCTCCCTCCTATGTTGACAGGGTATCATTAGGTAAGGTTGATTGGGGTCTCTCCCAGGGCTGATAGTCCACACACCTCCTTCTAGCCTTCCACCCTCACCACCCTTCCTCTACAGCCCAGATAACCTCTTTCTTTCCCTCTCCCCATCTCTCTCTGTCTCTGTCTCTCCTTCTCTCACAGTCACCTCCCCTCGTCAATGGTCAGATAACCTGGACCGTGACCACTCGACCACACCCTCCCTCCGACAGTCTTGTCTATACAGCAGGGTGACCTCACTCACTATCACACCACTGCTCTCATCCTCTCCTCAGTCTGTCTGACAACAACAACCAATCACCTTCTATTCATGAAGTGGTACAGGATCAGTTCACAACCAACTGTCTACACCAACAGAGAAGATGGTATATACTAAACAAATGATTGAACATGTAGAATCACGTTTCTCTCTTCAGTTTTGTCATGTACCTGAGAATAATGTCTGCATCATTCTCTTCGTGTTAAAGTTAATCAGTTAAAGAATTATCTTCCCTCAATTTGTACATACCACTCTTCCTTCAATAAAAGACATTGACGTTCCTCTACAGCTATACAACAATAAGATCCTCAACCTTGAGCTGTGTGCTCTGTATGTCTGGGTCTACAGTCTCCACACATCCAGCTGTGAAACCTCTTCTGAACACTGGATAATCATTGTCTGGCTGTACTGCAGCTAGTGAGACACAGCACCTATCCCAACACATAAACCTGTCCCCCTCAGCATTCAATACCTTTACACACACACACACACACACACACACACACACACACACACACACACACACACACACACACACACACACACACACACACACACACACACACACACACACACACACACACACACACACACACACACACACACACACACACACACACACACACACACACACACACACACACACACACAACACACAGATGAAAGTACTCATAAAGCACCAGTTGCTGTTATGCCACTGGCCCAGCCCTGACCCTGGAAACATTGAATAAACTTTGGATAACCCACATGAGAAAACGACAGATAAGCTCTACGAAGCTGATGTTCTGGCTGTGTATTTGTGAGACGGTGCTACATGGGAAAAGACTAGCCCAGACATTTGGGGAGTGTGTGTTAGTGTGTATGTAATACTTATCCAGAGCGACTTACAGGGGCAATTTAGCTTAAGTGCCTTGCTCAAGGGCACATTGACAGATTTTTCTTCAGTTACTGGCCCACCGCACTTAACTGCTAGGCTACCTGCTAGGCTACCTGTTAGGCTACCTGCTAGGCTACCTGCTAGGCTACCTGTTAGTCTACCTGCTAGGCTACCTGCTAGGCTACCTGTTAGGCTACCTGCTAGGCTACCTGCTAGGCTACCTGTTAGGCTACCTGTTAGGCTACCTGCTAGGCTACCTGCTAGGCTACCTGTTAGGCTACCTGTTAGGCTACCTGCTAGGCTACCTGTTAGGCTACCTGTTAGGCTACCTGCTAGGCTACCTGTTAGGCTACCTGTTAGGCTACCTGCTAGGATACCTGTTAGGCTACCTGCTAGGCTACCTGTTAGGCTACCTGTTAGGCTACCTGCTAGGCTACCTGTTAGGCTACCTGCTAGGCTACCTGTTAGGCTACCTGCTAGGCTACCTGTTAGGCTACCTGCTAGTCTACCTGTTAGGCTACCTGCTAGGCTACCTGTTAGGCTACCTGTTAGGCTACCTGCTAGGCTACCTGCTAGGATACCTGACGCAGTCCTTTCCATCTTTATCTATTCATTCGGCTGTGTCAGGCAGAGTGGGGTAAATTGAGCCCTTTTTTACATTCAGCATCACTCCGTCAAGGGAAATATTTATTATATTATTTATTTTATTTAGTATTATTTATTTGTCATTTAGCAAATGCTCTTATCCAGAGTGACTAGGGTTAAGTACCTTGCTCATTGACAGATTTTTCACCTCGTCAGCTGGGGGATTCAAACCAGCGACCTTTCAGTTACTGGCCCTTACTTAACTGCTAGGCTACCTGCCGCCCTGACAAAGATATCTACATATATTTCACCTAACAAACACTTTTTACATTTTTCAAACACATTTAACATAGGCCCTGTTGTTACCTCATATCCCAGCGATAATACCTTGCATTACGCCTGGGAAGAACAACACTTAAATTCGCTCAAATTACCATTCGCTCAACATACCCCATGGCCATTGGCCCATTACCCCAAGGCAAACATTTTGACTATATTAGCCCACCCAGCTACAAGGATGCACATTCATGCTGGGTTTAGGACCTCAAATTGAAGCTTATAGAGACCCCAAATGAGGTATATAACAATAGAACAATCTTAAAATGATCTACTTGGTTTAGATACAAACATCAGGAAACCTCAAACAATAAATTAATTAGACTTGTTTATCACTTTTTCCATGTGGTTTCTTCCTTCACAGACCCCATGAAATGATGACCTCTTCCTAAATATTTGGTCAAAATATTAATTTTGTGTATGGTTTCATAGAAACAATCCCGCTCTCCCCCACCCCCTATTTCCTAAGCCAGGGGTACCAAAACAACACAGAGAGACGTTTCCTAGAGCCATCCTCCTCCTACTAACAGCAGAATACCTCGACCTCTCTCTTTCCACTGTTTCCTCTCCCTCCCCTTCTTCCTCTCTCTTTCCACTGTTCCCTCTCCCTTCCCTTCTTCCTCTCTTTCCACTGTTCCCGCTCCCTCCCCTTCTTCCTCTCTCTTTCCACTGTTCCCTCTCTCTCCCCTTCTTCCTCTCTCTTTCCACTGTTCCCTCTCTCTCCCCTTCTTCCTCTCTCTTTCCACTGTTTTCTCTCCCTTCCCTTCTTCCTCTCTCTTTCCACTGTTCCCTCTCCCTCCCCTTCTTCCTCTCTCTTTCCACTGTTCCCTCTCCTCCCCTTCTTCCTCTCTCTTTCCACTGTTCCCTCTCCCTCCCCTTCTTCCTCTCTCTTTCCACTGTTCCCTCTCCCTCCCCTTCTTCCTCTCTCTTTCCACTGTTCCCTCTCCCTCCCCTTCTTCCTCTCTCTTTCCACTGTTCCCTCTCCCTTCCCTTCTTCCTCTCTCTTTCCACTGTTCCCTCTCCCTCCCCTTCTTCCTCTCTCTTTCCACTGTTCCCTCTCCCTCCCCTTCTTCCTCTCTCTTTCCACTGTTCCCTCTCCCTCCCCTTCTTCCTCTCTCTTTCCACTGTTCCCTCTCCCTTCCCTTCTTCCTCTCTTTCCACTGTTCCCGCTCCCTCCCCTTCTTCCTCTCTCTTTCCACTGTTCCCTCTCCCTCCCCTTCTTCCTCTCTCTTTCCACTGTTCCCTCTCCCTTCCCTTCTTCCTCTCTCTTTCCACTGTTTCCTCTCCCTCCCTTTCTTCCTCTCTCTTTCCACTGTTTTCTCTCCCTTCCCTTCTTCCTCTCTTTCCACTGTTCCCTCTCCCTTCCCTTCTTCCTCTCTTTCCACTGTTCCCTCTCCCTCCCCTTCTTCCTCTCTCTTTCCACTGTTCCCTCTCCCTTCCCTTCTTCCTCTCTTTCCACTGTTCCCTCTCCCTCCCCTTCTTCCTCTCTCTTTCCACTTTTCCCTCTCCCTTCCCTTCTTCCTCTCTCTTTCCACTGTTCCCTCTCCCTCCCCTTCTTCCTCTCTCTTTCCACTGTTCCCTCTCCCTCCCTTCTTCCTCTCTCTTTCCACTGTTCCCTCTCCCTCCCCTTCTTCCTCTCTCTTTCCACTGTTCCCTCTCCCTCCCCTTCTTCCTCTCTCTTTCCACTGTTCCCTCTCCCTCCCCTTCTTCCTCTCTCTTTCCACTGTTCCCTCTCCCTCCCCTTCTTCCTCTCTCTTTCCACTGTTCCCTCTCCCTCCCCTTCTTCCTCTCTCTTTCCACTGTTCCCTCTCCCTTCCCTTCTTCCTCTCTCTTTCCACTGTTCCCTCTCCCTCCCCTTCTTCCTCTCTCTTTCCACTGTTCCCTCTCCCTCCCCTTCTTCCTCTCTCTTTCCACTGTTCCCTCTCCCTCCCCTTCTTCCTCTCTCTTTCCACTGTTCCCTCTCCCTTCCCTTCTTCCTCTCTCTTTCCACTGTTCCCTCTCCCTCCCCTTCTTCCTCTCTCTTTCCACTGTTCCCTCTCCCTCCCCTTCTTCCTCTCTCTTTCCACTGTTCCCTCTCCCTCCCCTTCTTCCTCTCTCTTTCCACTGTTCCCTCTCCCTCCCCTTCTTCCTCTCTCTTTCCACTGTTCCCTCTCCCTCCCCTTCTTCCTCTCTCTTTCCACTGTTCCCTCTCCCTCCCCTTCTTCCTCTCTCTTTCCACTGTTTCCTCTCCCTCCCCTTCTTCCTCTCTCTTTCCACTGTTCCCTCTCCCTCCCCTTCTTCCTCTCTCTTTCCACTGTTTCCTCTCCCTCCCCTTCTTCCTTTCTCTACCACACACTCCTCTCTCTATCTTCTTCTTCCTTTCTCTACCACACACTCCTCCCTCTATCTTCTTCCTCTCTCTACCACACACTCCTCCCTCTATCTTCTTCCTCTCTCTACCACACACTCCTCTCTCTTTCTTCTTCTCTCCTCTCTACCACACACTCATCTCTCTATCTTCTTCTTCCTCTCTCTACCACACACTCCTCTCTCTATCTTCTTCTTCCTTTCTCTACCACACACGCCTTTCTCTATCTTCTTCTTCCTTTCTCTACCACACACTCCTCCCTCTATCTTCTTCCTCTCTCTACCACACACTCCTCCCTCTATCTTCTTCCTCTCTCTACCACACACTCCTCTCTCTTTCTTCTTCCTCTCTCTACCACACACTCATCTCTCTATCTTCTTCTTCCTCTCTCTACCACACACTCCTCTCTCTATCTTCTTCTTCCTTTCTCTACCACACACTCCTCTCTCTATCTTCTTCTTCCTTTCTCTACCACACACTCCTCTCTCTATCTTCTTCCTCTCTCTACCACACACTCCTCTCTCTATCTTCTTCTTCCTTTCTCTACCACACACTCCTCTCTCTATCTTCTTCTTCCTTTCTCTACCACACACTCCTCCCTCTATCTTCTTCCTCTCTCTACCACACACTCCTCTCTCTTTCTTCTTCCTCTCTCTACCACACACTCATCTCTCTATCTTCTTCTTCCTCTCTCTACCACACACTCCTCTCTCTATCTTCTTCTTCCTTTCTCTACCACACACGCCTTTCTCTATCTTCTTCTTCCTTTCTCTACCACACACTCCTCCCTCTATCTTCTTCCTCTCTCTACCACACACTCCTCCCTCTATCTTCTTCCTCTCTCTACCACACACTCCTCTCTCTTTCTTCTTCCTCTCTCTACCACACACTCATCTCTCTATCTTCTTCTTCCTCTCTCTACCACACACTCCTCTCTCTATCTTCTTCTTCCTTTCTCTACCACACACTCCTCTCTCTATCTTCTTCTTCCTTTCTCTACCACACACTCCTCTCTCTATCTTCTTCTTCCTTTCTCTACCACACACGCCTCTCTCTATCTTCTTCTTCCTTTCTCTACCACACACTCCTCTCTCTATCTTCTTCCTCTCTCTACCACACACTCCTCTCTCTATGTTCTTCCTCTCTCTACCACACACTCCTCTCTCTATATTCTACCTCTCTCTACCTCCACTCATTTCTTTCCAACCCATTCCCTTCCTTTATATTTAACGTCCTTTAAATTTCCTATATGTCTTGCACTCAGTACTCCACAAACTCTCTCTCTCTCTCTAGGAGGAAAAGCCAGTGGGTTCGTGGGAGTATTCACCTGGAGTGTGCTGTGTTCACCAGCTACTGTGTGTTTGTGTTGCATTAGGCATCGCAGTCCTCACAACACCGCTGCTTCCAACAGGCTTCGAACTGCACAACTTAGCACGCAAACACTCCACTACAGCCCTACCATTTCTGTCTGAGAGAGAAAGAGAGACAGACAGCAAACACTTCACTACAGCCCTACCACTACTGTCTGAGAGACAGAGACAGACAGCAACCACTCTACTACAGCCCTACCACTACTGTCTGAGAGACAGAGACAGAGACAGAGAGCAACCACTCCACTACAGCCCTACCATTACTGTCTGAGAGACAGAGACAGACAGCAACCACTCCACTACAGCCAAACCACTACTGTCTGAGAGACAGAGACAGACAGCAACCACTCTACTACAGCCCTACCATTACTGTCTGAGAGACAGAGACAGACAGCAACCACTCCACTACAGCCAGGGAGTGGTTGCTGTACTACAGCCCTACCACTACTGTCTGAGAGACAGAGACAGAGACAGAGACAGAGACAGAGACAGAGAGCAACCACTCCACTACAGCCCTACCATTACTGTCTGAGAGACAGAGACAGAGACAGACAGCAACCACTCCACAACAGCCCTACCACTTATGTCTGAGAGACAGAGACAGACAGCAACCACTCCACTACAGCAATACCACTACTGTCTGAGAGACAGAGACAGAGACAGACAGCAACCACTCCACAACAGCCCTACCACTACTGTCTGAGAGACAGAGACAGACAGCAACCTCTCTACTACAGCCCAACCACTACTGTCTGAGAGAGAGATACAGACAGCAACCACTCTACTACAGCCCTACCACTACTGTCTGAGAGACAGAGACAGACAGCAACCACTCCACTACAGCCCGACCACTACTGTCTGAGAGACAGAGACAGAGACAGAGACAGACAGCAACCACTCCACTACAGCCCTACCACTACTGTCTGAGAGACAGAGACAGAGACAGAGACAGACAGCAACCACTCCACTACAGCCCTACCACTACTGTCTGAGAGACAGAGACAGAGACAGAGACAGAGACAGACAGCAACCACTCCACTACAGCCCTACCACTACTGTCTGAGAGACAGAGACAGAGACAGAGACAGAGACAGAGACAGAGACAGAGACAGACAGCAACCACTCCACTACAACACAACCACTGCTGTCTGAGAGACAGAGACAGAGACAGAGAGCAACCACTCTACTACAGTTCTACCACTACTGTCTAAGAGACAGAGACAGACAGCAACCACTCCACTACAGGCCAACCACTACTGTCTGAGAGAGAGAGACAGACAGCAACCACTCCACTACAGCCCTACCACTACTGTCTGAGAGACAGAGACAGACAGCAACCACTCCACTACAGCCCTACCACTACTGTCTGAGAGACAGAGACAGAGACAGAGACAGAGACAGACAGCAACCACTCTACTACAGCCCTACCACTACTGTCTGAGAAACAGAGACAGAGACAGACAGCAACCACTCCACTACAGCCCTACCACTACTGTCTGAGAGACAGAGACAGAGACAGAGACAGACAGCAACCACTCCACTACAGCCCTACCACTACTGTCTGAGAGACAGAGACAGAGACAGAGACAGAGACAGACAGCAACCACTCCACTACAGCCCTACCACTACTGTCTGAGAGACAGAGACAGAGACAGAGACAGAGACAGAGACAGAGACAGACAGCAACCACTCCACTACAACACAACCACTGCTGTCTGAGAGACAGAGACAGAGACAGAGAGCAACCACTCTACTACAGTTCTACCACTACTGTCTAAGAGACAGAGACAGACAGCAACCACTCCACTACAGGCCAACCACTACTGTCTGAGAGAGAGAGAGACAGACAGCAACCACTCTACTACAGCCCTACCACTACTGTCTGAGAGACAGAGACAGACAGCAACCACTCCACTACAGCCCTACCACTACTGTCTGAGAGACAGAGACAGAGACAGAGACAGAGACAGACAGCAACCACTCTACTACAGCCCTACCACTAGTGTCTGAGAAACAGAGACAGAGACAGACAGCAACCACTCCACTACAGCCCTACCACTACTGTCTGAGAGACAGAGACAGACAGCAACCACTCCCCTACAGCCCTACCACTACTGTCTGAGAGACAGAGACAGAGACAGACAGCAACCACTCTACGACAGCCCTACCACTACTGTCTGAGAGACAGAGAAAGATACAGAGACAGACAGCAACCACTCCACTACAGCACAACAACTGCTGTCTGAGAGACAGAGACAGACATCAACCACTCTACTACAGCCCTACCACTACTGTCTGAGAGACAGAGACAGACAGCAACCACTCCACTACAGCCCAACCACTACTGTCTGAGAGAGAGAGACAGACAGCAACCACTCCACTACAGCCCGACCACTACTGTCTGAGAGACAGAGACAGAGACAGAGAGCAACCACTCCACTACAGCCCTACCACTACTGTCTGAGAGACAGAGACAGAGACAGAGACAGAGACAGAGACAGAGAGAGATACAGACAGCAACCACTCCACTACAGCCCGACCACTACTGTCTGAGAGACAGAGACAGAGACAGAGACAGACAGCAACCACTCCACTACAGCCCTACCACTACTGTCTGAGAGACAGAGACAGAGACAGAGACAGAGACAGAGACAGACAGCAACCACTCCACAACAGCCCTACCACTTATGTCTGAGAGACAGAGACAGACAGCAACCACTCCACTACAGCAATACCACTACTGTCTGAGAGACAGAGACAGAGACAGACAGCAACCACTCCACAACAGCCCTACCACTACTGTCTGAGAGACAGAGACAGACAGCAACCACTCTACTACAGACCTACCACTACTGTCTGAGAGACAGAGACAGACAGCAACCTCTCTACTACAGCCCAACCACTACTGTCTGAGAGAGAGATACAGACAGCAACCACTCCACTACAGCCCGACCACTACTGTCTGAGAGACAGAGACAGAGACAGAGACAGACAGCAACCACTCCACTACAGCCCTACCACTACTGTCTGAGAGACAGAGACAGACAGCAACCACTCCACTACAGCCCGACCACTACTGTCTGAGAGACAGAGACAGAGACAGAGACAGACAGCAACCACTCCACTACAGCCCTACCACTACTGTCTGAGAGACAGAGACAGAGACAGAGACAGACAGCAACCACTCCACTACAGCCCTACCACTACTGTCTGAGAGACAGAGACAGAGACAGAGACAGAGACAGACAGCAACCACTCCACTACAGCCCTACCACTACTGTCTGAGAGACAGAGACAGAGACAGAGACAGAGACAGAGACAGAGACAGACAGCAACCACTCCACTACAACACAACCACTGCTGTCTGAGAGACAGAGACAGAGACAGAGAGCAACCACTCTACTACAGTTCTACCACTACTGTCTAAGAGACAGAGACAGACAGCAACCACTCCACTACAGGCCAACCACTACTGTCTGAGAGAGAGAGACAGACAGCAACCACTCCACTACAGCCCTACCACTACTGTCTGAGAGACAGAGACAGACAGCAACCACTCCACTACAGCCCTACCACTACTGTCTGAGAGACAGAGACAGAGACAGAGACAGAGACAGACAGCAACCACTCTACTACAGCCCTACCACTAGTGTCTGAGAAACAGAGACAGAGACAGACAGCAACCACTCCACTACAGCCCTACCACTACTGTCTGAGAGACAGAGACAGACAGCAACCACTCCCCTGCAGCCCTACCACTACTGTCTGAGAGACAGAGACAGAGACAGACAGCAACCACTCTACGACAGCCCTACCACTACTGTCTGAGAGACAGAGAAAGATACAGAGACAGACAGCAACCACTCCACTACAGCACAACAACTGCTGTCTGAGAGACAGAGACAGACATCAACCACTCTACTACAGCCCTACCACTACTGTCTGAGAGACAGAGACAGACAGCAACCACTCCACTACAGCCCAACCACTACTGTCTGAGAGAGAGAGACAGACAGCAACCACTCCACTACAGCCCGACCACTACTGTCTGAGAGACAGAGACAGAGACAGAGAGCAACCACTCCACTACAGCCCTACCACTACTGTCTGAGAGACAGAGACAGAGACAGAGACAGAGACAGAGACAGAGAGAGATACAGACAGCAACCACTCCACTACAGCCCGACCACTACTGTCTGAGAGACAGAGACAGAGACAGAGACAGACAGCAACCACTCCACTACAGCCCTACCACTACTGTCTGAGAGACAGAGACAGAGACAGAGACAGACAGCAACCACTCCACTACAGCCCTACCACTACTGTCTGAGAGACAGAGACAGAGACAGAGACAGACAGCAACCACTCCACTACAGCCCTACCACTACTGTCTGAGAGACAGAGACAGAGACAGAGACAGAGACAGACAGCAACCACTCCACAACAGCCCTACCACTTATGTCTGAGAGACAGAGACAGACAGCAACCACTCCACTACAGCAATACCACTACTGTCTGAGAGACAGAGACAGAGACAGACAGCAACCACTCCACAACAGCCCTACCACTACTGTCTGAGAGACAGAGACAGACAGCAACCACTCTACTACAGACCTACCACTACTGTCTGAGAGACAGAGACAGACAGCAACCACTCTACTACAGCCCAACCACTACTGTCTGAGAGAGAGATACAGACAGCAACCACTCCACTACAGCCCTACCACTACTGTCTGAGAGACAGAGACAGAGACAGAGACAGACAGCAACCACTCCACTACAGCCCGACCACTACTGTCTGAGAGACAGAGACAGAGACAGAGACAGACAGCAACCACTCCACTACAGCCCTACCACTACTGTCTGAGAGACAGAGACAGAGACAGAGACAGACAGCAACCACTCCACTACAGCCCTACCACTACTGTCTGAGAGACAGAGACAGAGACAGAGACAGAGACAGAGACAGAGACAGAGACAGACATCAACCACTCCACTACAACACAACCACTGCTGTCTGAGAGACAGAGACAGAGACAGAGAGCAACCACTCTACTACAGTTCTACCACTACTGTCTAAGAGACAGAGACAGACAGCAACCACTCCACTACAGGCCAACCACTACTGTCTGAGAGACAGAGACAGAGACAGAGACAGACAGCAACCACTCCACTACAGCCCTACCACTACTGTCTGAGAGACAGAGACAGAGACAGAGACAGAGACAGACAGCAACCACTCCACAACAGCCCTACCACTTATGTCTGAGAGACAGAGACAGACAGCAACCACTCCACTACAGCAATACCACTACTGTCTGAGAGACAGAGACAGAGACAGACAGCAACCACTCCACAACAGCCCTACCACTACTGTCTGAGAGACAGAGACAGACAGCAACCACTCTACTACAGACCTACCACTACTGTCTGAGAGACAGAGACAGACAGCAACCTCTCTACTACAGCCCAACCACTACTGTCTGAGAGAGAGATACAGACAGCAACCACTCCACTACAGCCCGACCACTACTGTCTGAGAGACAGAGACAGAGACAGAGACAGACAGCAACCACTCCACTACAGCCCTACCACTACTGTCTGAGAGACAGAGACAGAGACAGAGACAGACAGCAACCACTCCACTACAGCCCTACCACTACTGTCTGAGAGACAGAGACAGAGACAGAGACAGACAGCAACCACTCCACTACAGCCCTACCACTACTGTCTGAGAGACAGAGACAGAGACAGAGACAGAGACAGAGACAGAGACAGACATCAACCACTCCACTACAACACAACCACTGCTGTCTGAGAGACAGAGACAGAGACAGAGAGCAACCACTCTACTACAGTTCTACCACTACTGTCTAAGAGACAGAGACAGACAGCAACCACTCCACTACAGGCCAACCACTACTGTCTGAGAGAGAGAGACAGACAGGAACCACTCCACTACAGCCCTACCACTACTGTCTGAGAGACAGAGACAGACAGCAACCACTCCACTACAGCCCTACCACTACTGTCTGAGAGACAGAGACAGACAGCAACCACTCTACTACAGCCCTACCACTACCGTCTGAGAGACAGAGACAGACAGCAACCACTCTACTACAGCCCTACCACTACTGTCTGAGAGACAGAGACAGACAGCAACCACTCTACTACAGCCCTACCACTAGTGTCTGAGAAACAGAGACAGAGACAGACAGCAACCACTCCACTACAGCCCTACCACTACTGTCTGAGAGACAGAGACAGACAGCAACCACTCCACTACAGCCCTACCACTACTGTCTGAGAGACAGAGACAGACAGCAACCACTCCCCTACAGCCCTACCACTACTGTCTGAGAGACAGAGACAGAGACAGACAGCAACCACTCTACGACAGCCCTACCACTACTGTCTGAGAGACAGAGAAAGATACAGAGACAGACAGCAACCACTCCACTACAGCACAACAACTGCTGTCTGAGAGACAGAGACAGACAGCAACCACTCTACTACAGCCCTACCACTACTGTCTGAGAGACAGAGACAGACAGCAACCACTCCACTACAGCCCAACCACTACTGTCTGAGAGAGAGAGACAGACAGCAACCACTCCACTACAGCCCGACCACTACTGTCTGAGAGACAGAGACAGAGACAGAGAGCAACCACTCCACTACAGCCCTACCACTACTGTCTGAGAGACAGAGACAGAGACAGACAGCAACCACTCTACTACAGCCCTACCACTACTGTCTGAGAGACAGAGACAGAGACAGACAGCAACCACTCTACTACAGCCCTACCACTACTGTCTGAGAGAGCGAGACAGACAGCAACCACTCCACTACAGCCAAACCACTACTGTCTGAGAGAGAGAGACAGACAGCAACCACTCCACTACAGCCCGACCACTACTGTTTGAGAGACAGAGACAGAGACAGAGAGCAACCACTCCACTACAGCCCTACCACAACTGTCTGAGAGACAGAGACAGAGACAGAGACAGAGACAGAGACAGAGACAGAGACAGAGACAGAGACAGAGACAGAGACAGACAGCAACCACTACACTACAGCCCTACCACTACTGTCTGAGAAACAGAGACAGAGACAGACAGCAACCACTCCACTACAGCCCAACCACTACTGTCTGAGAGAGAGATACAGACAGCAACCACTCCACTACAGCCCGACCACTACTGTCTGAGAGACAGAGACAGAGACAGACAGCAACCACTCCACTACAGCCCTACCACTACTGTCTGAGAGACAGAGACAGAGACAGAGACAGACAGCAACCACTCCACTACAGCCCTACCACTACTGTCTGAGAGACAGAGACAGAGACAGAGAGCAACCACTCTACTACAGTTCTACCACTACTGTCTAAGAGACAGAGACAGACAGCAACCACTCCACTACAGGCCAACCACTACTGTCTGAGAGAGAGAGACAGACAGCAACCACTCCACTACAGCCCTACCACTACTGTCTGAGAGAGAGAGACAGACAGCAACCACTCTACTACAGCCCTACCACTACTGTCTGAGAGACAGAGACAGACAGCAACCACTCTACTACAGCCCTACCACTACTGTCTGAGAGACAGAGACAGACAGCAACCACTCTACTACAGCCCTACCACTACTGTCTGAGAAACAGAGACAGAGACAGACAGCAACCACTCCACTACAGCCCTACCACTACTGTCTGAGAGACAGAGACAGAGACAGACAGCAACCACTCCCCTACAGCCCTACCACTACTGTCTGAGAGACAGAGACAGACAGCAACCACTCTACGACAGCCCTACCACTACTGTCTGAGAGACAGAGAAAGATACAGAGACAGACAGCAACCACTCCACTACAGCACAACAACTGCTGTCTGAGAGACATAGGCAGAGAGCAACCACTCTACTACAGCCCTACTACTACTGTCTGAGAGACAGAGACAGACAGCAACCACTCCACTACAGCCCTACCACTACTGTCTGAGAGACAGAGACAGACAGCAACCACTCCACTACAGCCCTACCACTACTGTCTGAGAGACAGAGACAGACAGCAACCACTCCCCTACAGCCCTACCACTACTGTCTGAGAGACAGAGACAGAGACAGACAGCAACCACTCTACGACAGCCCTACCACTACTGTCTGAGAGACAGAGAAAGATACAGAGACAGACAGCAACCACTCCACTACAGCACAACAACTGCTGTCTGAGAGACAGAGACAGACAGCAACCACTCTACTACAGCCCTACCACTACTGTCTGAGAGACAGAGACAGACAGCAACCACTCCACTACAGCCCAACCACTACTGTCTGAGAGAGAGAGACAGACAGCAACCACTCCACTACAGCCCGACCACTACTGTCTGAGAGACAGAGACAGAGACAGAGAGCAACCACTCCACTACAGCCCTACCACTACTGTCTGAGAGACAGAGACAGAGACAGAGACAGACAGCAACCACTCCCCTACAGCCCTACCACTACTGTCTGAGAGACAGAGACAGAGACAGACAGCAACCATTCTACGACAGCCAAACCACTACTGTCTGAGAGAGCGAGACAGACAGCAACCACTCCACTACAGCCAAACCACTACTGTCTGAGAGAGAGAGACAGACAGCAACCACTCCACTATAGCCCGACCACTACTGTTTGAGAGACAGAGACAGAGACAGAGAGCAACCACTCCACTACAGCCCTACCACAACTGTCTGAGAGACAGAGACAGAGACAGAGACAGAGACAGAGACAGACAGCAACCACTACACTACAGCCCTACCACTACTGTCTGAGAAACAGAGACAGAGACAGACAGCAACCACTCCACTACAGCCCAACCACTACTGTCTGAGAGAGCGAGACAGACAGCAACCACTCCACTACAGCCAAACCACTACTGTCTGAGAGAGAGAGACAGACAGCAACCACTCCACTACAGCCCGACCACTACTGTTTGAGAGACAGAGACAGAGACAGAGAGCAACCACTCCACTACAGCCCTACCACAACTGTCTGAGAGACAGAGACAGAGACAGAGACAGAGACAGAGACAGAGACAGAGACAGACAGCAACCACTACACTACAGCCCTACCACTACTGTCTGAGAAACAGAGACAGAGACAGACAGCAACCACTCCACTACAGCCCAACCACTACTGTCTGAGAGAGAGATACAGACAGCAACCACTCCACTACAGCCCGACCACTACTCTCTGAGAGACAGAGACAGAGACAGACAGCAACCACTCCACTACAGCCCTACCACTACTGTCTGAGAGACAGAGACAGAGACAGAGACAGACAGCAACCACTCCACTACAGCCCTACCACTACTGTCTGAGAGACAGAGACAGAGACAGAGAGCAACCACTCTACTACAGTTCTACCACTACTGTCTAAGAGACAGAGACAGACAGCAACCACTCCACTACAGCCCTACCACTACTGTCTGAGAGACAGAGACAGACAGCAACCACTCCACTACAGCCCTACCACTACTGTCTGAGAGACAGAGACAGACAGCAACCACTCTACTACAGCCCTACCACTACTGTCTGAGAGACAGAGACAGACAGCAACCACTCCACTACAGCCCAACCACTACTGTCTGAGAGAGAGAGACAGACAGCAACCACTCTACTACAGCCCTACCACTACTGTCTGAGAGACAGAGACAGACAGCAACCACTCTACTACAGCCCTACCACTACTGTCTGAGAAACAGAGACAGAGACAGACAGCAACCACTCCACTACAGCCCTACCACTACTGTCTGAGAGACAGAGACAGACAGCAACCACTCCACTACAGCCCTACCACTACTGTCTGAGAGACAGAGACAGACAGCAACCACTCCAATACAGCCCTACCACTACTGTCTGAGAGACAGAGACAGACAGCAACCACTCCACTACAGCCCTACCACTACTGTCTGAGAGACAGAGACAGACAGCAACCACTCCCCTACAGCCCTACCACTACTGTCTGAGAGACAGAGACAGAGACAGACAGCAACCACTCTACGACAGCCCTACCACTACTGTCTGAGAGACAGAGAAAGATACAGAGACAGACAGCAACCACTCCACTACAGCACAACAACTGCTGTCTGAGAGACAGAGACAGACAGCAACCACTCTACTTCAGCCCTACCACTACTGTCTGAGAGACAGAGACAGACAGCAACCACTCCAATACAGCCCGACCACTACTGTCTGAGAGACAGAGACAGAGACAGACAGCAACCACTCCACTACAGCCCTACCACAACTGTCTGAGAGACAGAGACAGAGACAGAGACAGAGACAGAGACAGAGACAGACAGCAACCACTCCACTACAGCCCTACCACTACTGTCTGAGAGACAGAGACAGAGACAGAGACAGACAGCAACCACTCCACTACAGCCCTACCACTACTGTCTGAGAGACAGAGACAGAGACAGACAGCAACCACTCCACTACAGCCCTACCACTACTGTCTAAGAGACAGAGACAGACAGCAACCACTCCACTACAGGCCAACCACTACTGTCTGAGAGAGAGAGACAGACAGCAACCACTCCACTACAGCCCTACCACTACTGTCTGAGAGACAGAGACAGACAGCAACCACTCCACTACAGCCCTACCACTACTGTCTGAGAGACAGAGACAGACAGCAACCACTCTACTACAGCCCTACCACTACTGTCTGAGAGACAGAGACAGACAGCAACCACTCCACTACAGCCCGACCACTACTGTCTGAGAGAGAGAGACAGACAGCAACCACTCTACTACAGCCCTACCACTACTGTCTGAGAGACAGAGACAGACAGCAACCACTCTACTACAGCCCTACCACTACTCTCTGAGAAACAGAGACAGACAGCAACCACTCCACTACAGCCCTACCACTACTGTCTGAGAGACAGAGACAGAGACAGAGACAGACAGCAACCACTCCACTACAGCCCTACCACTACTGTCTGAGAGACAGAGAAAGATACAGAGACAGACAGCAACCAATCCACTACAGCCCAACGACTACTGTCTGAGAGAGAGAGACAGACAGCAACCACTCCACTACAGTCCGACCACTACTGTCTGAGAGACAGAGACAGACAGCAACCACTCCACTACAGCCCTACCACTACAGTCTGAGAGACAGAGACAGAGACAGACAGCAACCACTCTGTCTGAGAGACAGAGACAGACAGCAACCACTCCACTACAGCCCTACCACTACTGTCTGAGAGACAGAGACAGAGACAGAGACAGAGACAGAGACAGACAGCAACCACTACACTACAGCACATCCACTAATGTCTGAGAAACAGAGACAGAGACAGAGAGCAACCACTCTACTACAGCCCTACCACGTATGTCTGAGAGACAGAGACAGACAGCAACCACTCCACTACAGACCTACCACTACTGTCTGAGAGACAGAGACAGAGACAGACAGCAACCACTCCACAACAGCCCTACCACTACTGTCTGAGAGACAGAGACAGACAGCAACCACTCTACTACAGCCCTACCACTACTGTCTGAGAAACAGAGACAGAGACAGACAGCCATCTCTCTAGTACAGCCCTACCACTCCTGTCTGAGAGACAGAGACAGACAGCAACCACTCCACTACAGCCCTACCACTACTGTCTGAGAGACAGAGACAGAGACAGAGACAGAGACAGACAGCAACCACTCCACTACAGCCCGACCACTACTGTCTGAGAGACAGAGACATTCAGCAACCACTCCACTACAGACCTACCACTACTGTCTGAGAGACAGAGACAGAGACAGACAGCAACCACTCTACTACAGCCCTACCACTACTCTCTGAGAAACAGAGACAGACAGCAACCTCTCTAGTACAGCCCTACCACTACTGTCTGAGAGACAGAGACAGACAGCAACCAATCCACTACAGCCCAACCACTACTGTCTGAGAGAGAGAGACAGACAGCAACCACTCTACTACAGCCCTACCACTACTGTCTGAGAGACAGAGACAGACAGCAACCACTCTACTACAGCCCTACCACTACTCTCTGAGAAACAGAGACAGACAGCAACCTCTCTACTACAGCCCTACCACTACTGTCTGAGAGACAGAGACAGACAGCAACCAATCCACTACAGCCCAACCACTACTGTCTGAGAGAGAGAGACAGACAGCAACCACTCCACTACAGCCCTACCACTACTGTCTGAGAGACAGAGACAGAGACAGACAGCAACCACTCCACTACAACCCTACCACTACTGTCTGAGAGACAGAGAAAGATAGAGAGACAGACAGCAACCAATCCACTACAGCCCAACCACTACTGTCTGAGAGAGAGAGACAGACAGCAACCACTCCACTACAGTCCGACCACTACTGTCTGAGAGACAGAGACAGACAGCAACCACTCCACTACAGCCCTACCACTACAGTCTGAGAGACAGAGACAGAGACAGACAGCAACCACTCTGTCTGAGAGACAGAGACAGACAGCAACCACTCCAATACAGCCCTACCACTACTGTCTGAGAGACAGAGACAGACATCAACCACTCCAACTACAGCCCTACCACTACTGTCTGAGAGACAGAGACAGAGACAGACAGCAACCACTCCACTACAGCTCAACCACTACTGTCTGAGAGACAGAGACAGACAGCAACCACTCCCCTACAGCCCTACCACTACTGTCTGAGAGACAGAGACAGAAAGCAACCACTCTACTACAGCCCTACCACGACTGTCTGAGAGACAGAGACAGACAGCAACCACTCCCCTACAGCCCTACCACTACTGTCTGAGAGACAGAGACAGAAAGCAACCACTCTACTACAGCCCTACCACTACTGCCAGAAAGACAGACAGACAGCAACCACTCCACAACAGCCCTACCACTACTGTCTGAGAGACAGAGACAGACAGCAACCACTCTACTACAGCCCTACCACTACTGTCTGAGAAACAGAGACAGAGACAGACAGCCATCTCTCTAGTACAGCCCTACCACTACTGTCTGAGAGACAGAGACAGACAGCAACCACTCCACTACAGCCCTACCACTACTGTCTGAGAGACAGAGACAGAGACAGGGACAGACAGCCACCACTCCACTACAGCCCTACCACTACTGTCTGAGAGACAGAGACAGAGATAGAGACAGAGACAGACAGCAACCACTCCACTACAGCCCGACCACTACTGTCTGAGAGACAGAGACAGACAGCAACCACTCCCCTACAGCCCTACCACGTATGTCTGAGAGACAGAGACAGACAGCAACCACTCTACTACAGCCCTACCACTACTCTCTGAGAAACAGAGACAGACAGCAACCACTCTACTACAGCCCTACCACTACTGCCAGAAAGACAGAGACAGACAGCAACCACTCTACTACAGCCCTACCACGTATGTCTGAGAGACAGAGACAGACAGCAACCACTCCACTACAGACCTACCACTAATGTCTGAGAGACAGAGACAGACAGCAACCACTCTACTACAGCCCTACCACTACTCTCTGAGAAACAGAGACAGAGACAGACAGCAACCACTCTACTACAGACCTACCACTACTGTCTGAGAGACAGAGACAGACAGCAACCTCTCTAGTACAGCCCTACCACTACTGTCTGAGAGACAGAGACAGACAGCAACCAATCCACTACAGCCCAACCACTACTGTCTGAGAGAGAGACAGACAGCAACCACTCCACTACAGCCCTACCACTACTGTCTGAGAGACAGAGACAGAGACAGACAGCAACCACTCTACTACAGCCCTAGCCTACTCCAGCAGCACTGTATCATTTCAATCATTTTAGTCAATAAGATTCTTGCTACGTAAGCTTAACGTTCTGAACATTCGATAAGTGTAGTCCACTTGTCATTCCAATCTCCTTTGCATTAGCGTAGCCTCTTCTGTAGCCTGTCAACTATGTGTCTATCTATCCCTGTTCTCTCCTCTCTGCACAGACCATACAAACGCTCCACACCGCGTGGCCGCGGCCACCCTAATCTGGTGGTCCCAGCGCGCACGACCCACGTGGAGTTCCAGGTCTCCGGTAGCCTCTGGAACTGCCGATCTGCGGCCAACAAGGCAGAGTTCATCTCAGCCTATGCCTCCCTCCAGTCCCTCGACTTCTTGGCACTGATGGAAACATGGATCACCACAGACAACACTGCTACTCCTACTGCTCTCTCTTCGTCCGCCCACGTGTTCTCGCACACCCCGAGAGCTTCTGGTCAGCGGGGTGGTGGCACCGGGATCCTCATCTCTCCCAAGTGGTCATTCTCTCTTTCTCCCCTTACCCATCTGTCTATCGCCTCCTTTGAATTCCATGCTGTCACAGTTACCAGCCCTTTCAAGCTTAACATCCTTATCATTTAACGCCCTCCATGTTCCCTCGGAGAGTTCATCAATGAGCTTGATGCCTTGATAAGCTCCTTTCCTGAGGACGGCTCACCTCTCACAGTCCTGGGCGACTTTAACCTCCCCACGTCTACCTTTGACTCATTCCTCTCTGCCTCCTTCTTTCCACTCCTCTCCTCTTTTGACCTCACCCTCTCACCTTCCCCCTACTCACAAGGCAGGCAATACGCTCGACCTCATCTTTACTAGATGCTGTTCTTCCACTAACCTCATTGCAACTCCCCTCCAAGTCTCCGACCACTACCTTGTATCCTTTTCCCTCTCGCTCTCATCCAACACTTCCCACACTGCCCCTACTCGGATGGTATCGCGCCGTCCCAACCTTCGCTCTCTCTCCCCCGCTACTCTCTCCTCTTCCATCCTATCATCTCTTCCCTCTGCTCATACCTTCTCCAACCTATCTCCTGATTCTGCCTCCTCAACCCTCCTCTCTTCCCTTTCTGCATCCTTTGACTCTCTATGTCCCCTATCCTCCAGGCCGGCTCGGTCCTCCCCTCCCGCTCCGTGGCTCGACGACTCACTGCGAGCTCACAGAACAGTGCTCCGGGCAGCCGAGCGGAAATGGAGGAAAACTCGCCCCCTGCGGACCTGGCATCCTTTCACTCCCTCCTCTCTACATTTTCCTCCTCTGTCTCTGCTGCTAAAGCCACTTTCTTCCACTCTAAATTCCAAGCATCTGCCTCTAACCCTAGGAAGCTCTTTGCCACCTTCTCCTCCCTCCTGAATCCTCCTCCCCCTCCCCCCCCCCTCCTCCCTCTCTGCAGATGACTTCGTCAACCATTTTGAAAAGAAGGTCGACGACATCCGATCCTCGTTTGCTAAGTCAAACGACACCGCTGGTTCTGCTCACACTGCCCTACCCTGTGCTCTGACCTCTTTCTCCCCTCTCTCTCCAGATGAAATCTCGCTTCTAGTGACGGCCGGCCGCCCAACAACCTGCCCGCTTGACCCTATCCCCTCCTCTCTTCTCCAGACCATTTCCGGAGACCTTCTCCCTTACCTCACCTCGCTCATCAACTCATCCCTGACCGCTGGCTACGTCCCTTCCGTCTTCAAGAGAGCGAGAGTTGCACCCCTTCTGAAAAAACCTACACTCGATCCCTCCGATGTCAACAACTACAGACCAGTATCCCTTCTTTCTTTTCTCTCCAAAACTCTTGAACGTGCCGTCCTTGGCCAGCTCTCCCGCTATCTCTCTCAGAATGACCTTCTTGATCCAAATCAGTCAGGTTTCAAGACTAGTCATTCAACTGAGACTGCTCTTCTCTGTATCACGGAGGCGCTCCGCACTGCTAAAGCTAACTCTCTCTCCTCTGCTCTCATCCTTCTAGACCTATCGGCTGCCTTCGATACTGTGAACCATCAGATCCTCCTCTCCACCCTCTCCGAGTTGGGCATCTCCGCGCGGCCCACGCTTGGATTGCGTCCTACCTGACAGGTCGCTCCTACCAGGTGGCGTGGCGAGAATCTGTCTCCTCGCCACGCGCTCACCACTGGTGTCCCCCAGGGCTCTGTTCTAGGCCCTCTCCTATTCTCGCTATACACCAAGTCACTTGGCTCTGTCATAACCTCACATGGTCTCTCCTATCATTGCTATGCAGACGACACACAATTAATCTTCTCCTTTCCCCTTCTGATGACCAGGTGGCGAATCGCATCTCTGCATGTCTGGCAGACATATCAGTGTGGATGACGGATCACCACCTCAAGCTGAACCTCGGCAAGACGGAGCTGCTCTTCCTCCCGGGGAAGGACTGCCCGTTCCATGATCTCGCCATCACGGTTGACAACTCCATTGTTTCCTCCTCCCAGAGCGCTAAGTACCTTGGCGTGATCCTGGACAACACCCTGTCGTTCTCAACTAACATCAAGGCGGTGGCCCGTTCCTGTAGGTTCATGCTCTACAACATCCGCAGAGTACGCCCCTGCCTCACACAGGAAGCGGCGCAGGTCCTAATCCAGGCACTTGTCATCTCCCGTCTGGATTACTGCAACTCGCTGTTGGCTGGGCTCCCTGCCTGTGCCATCAAACCCCTACAACTCATCCAGAACGCCGCAGCCCGTCTGGTGTTCAACCTTCCCAAGTTCTCTCACGTCACCCCGCTCCTCCGCTCTCTCCACTGGCTTCCAGTTGAAGCTCGCATCCGCTACAAGACCATGGTGCTTGCCTACGGAGCTGTGAGGGGAACGGCACCGCAGTACCTCCAGGCTCTGATCAGGCCCTACACCCAAACAAGGGCACTGAGTTCATCCACCTCTGGCCTGCTCGCCTCCCTACCACTGAGGAAGTACAGTTCCCGCTCAGCCCAGTCAAAACTGTTCGCTGCTCTGGCCCCCAATGGTGGAACAAACTCCCTCACGACGCCAGGACAGCGGAGTCAATCACCACCTTCCGGAGACACCTGAAACCCCACCTCTTCAAGGAATACCTAGGATTGGATAAGTAATCCTTCTCACCCCCCCTCCCCCTTAATGATTTAGATGCACTATTGTAAAGTGGCTGTTCCACTGGATGTCAGAAGGTGAATTCACCAATTTGTAAGTCGCTCTGGATAAGAGCGTCTGCTAAATGACTTAAATGTAAATCTAACACTACTGTCTGAGAGACAGAGACAGAGACAGACAGCAACCACTCCACTACAGCCCAACCACTACTGTCTGAGAGACAGAGAAAGATACAGAGACAGACAGCATCCACTCCACTACAGCACAACAACTGCTGTCTGAGAGACATAGGCAGAGAGCAACCACTCTACTACAGCCCTACTACTACTGTCTGAGAGACAGAGACAGACAGCAACCACTCCACTACAGCCAAACCACTACTGTCTGAGAGAGAGAGACAGACAGCAACCACTCCACTACAGCCCAACCACTACTGTCTGAGAGACAGAGACAGAGACAGAGAGCAACCACTCCACTACAGCCCTACCACTACTCTCTGAGAGACAGAGACAGACAGCAACCACTCCACTACAGCCAAACCACTACTGTCTGAGAGAGAGGGACAGACAGCAACCACTCCACTACAGCCCATCCACTACTGTCTGAGAGAGAGAGACAGACAGCAACCACTCCACTACAGCCAAACCACTACTGTCTGAGAGACAGAGACAGACAGCAACCACTCCACTACAGCCCATCCACTACTGTCTGAGAGACAGAGAAAGATACAGAGACAGACAGCAACCACTCCACTACAGCACAACAACTGCTGTCTGAGAGACATAGGCAGAGAGCAACCACTCTACTACAGCCCTACTACTACTGTCTGAGAGACAGAGACAGACAACAACCACTCCACTACAGCCAAACCACTACTGTCTGAGAGAGAGAGACAGACAGCAACCACTCCACTACAGCCCAACCACTACTGTCTGAGAGACAGAGAAAGAGACAGAGAGCAACCACTCCACTACAGCCCGACCACTACTGTCTGAGAGACAGAGACAGAGACAGAGACAGACAGCAACCACTCCACTACAGCCCTACCACTACTGTCTGAGAGACAGAGACAGAGACAGAGACAGAGACAGAGACAGAGACAGACAGCAACCACTACACTACAGCACATCCACTAATGTCTGAGAAACAGAGACAGAGACAGAGAGCAACCACTCTACTACAGCCCTACCACGTATGTATGAGAGACAGAGACAGACAGCAACCACTCTACTACAGCCCTACCACGTATGTCTGAGAGACAGAGACAGACAGCAACCACTCCACTACAGCCCTACCACTACTGTCTGAGAGACAGAGACAGAGACAGACAGCAACCACTCTACGACAGCCCTACCACTACTGTCTGAGAGACAGAGAAAGATACAGAGACAGACAGCAACCACTCCACTACAGCCCAACCACTACTGTCTGAGAGACAGAGACAGAGACAGAGCAACCACTCCACTACAGCCCTACCACTACTGTCTGAGAGACAGAGACAGAGACAGACAGCAACCACTCCACTACAGCCCTACCACTACTGTCTGAGAGACAGAGACAGAGACAGAGACAGAGAAGACAGCAACCACTACACTACAGCACATCCACTAATGTCTGAGAAACAGAGACAGAGACAGAGAGCAACCACTCTACTACAGCCCGACCACTACTGTCTGAGAGACAGAGACAGACAGCAACCACTCCCCTACAGCCCTACCACTACTGTCTGAGAGACAGAGACAGAGACAGACAGCAACCACTCTACGACAGCCCTACCACTACTGTCTGAGAGACAGAGAAAGATACAGAGACAGACAGCAACCACTCCACTACAGCACAACAACTGCTGTCTGAGAGACATAGGCAGAGAGCAACCACTCTACTACAGCCCTACTACTACTGTCTGAGAGACAGAGACAGACAGCAACCACTCCACTACAGCCCAACCACTACTGTCTGAGAGACAGAGACAGAGACAGACAGCAACCACTCCACTGCAGCCCGACCACTACTGTCTGAGAGACAGAGACAGACAGCAACCACTCCCCTACAGCCCTACCACTACTGTCTGAGAGACAGAGACAGAGACAGACAGCAACCACTCCACTACAGCACGACCACTACTGTCTGAGAGACAGAGACAGAGACAGAGACAGACAGCAACCACTCCACTACAGCACAACAACTGCTGTCTGAGAGACATAGGCAGAGAGCAACCACTCTACTACAGCCCTACTACTACTGTCTGAGAGACAGAGACAGACAGCAACCAATCCACTACAGCCCAACCACTACTGTCTGAGAGAGAGAGACAGACAGCAACCACTCCACTACAGCCCTACCACTACTGTCTGAGAGACAGAGACAGAGACAGACAGCAACCACTCTACTACAGCCCTAACACTACTGTCTGAGAGACAGAGACAGAGACAGACAGCAACCACTCCACTACAGCCCAACCACTGCTGTCTGAGAGACAGAGACAGACAGCAACCAATCCACTACAGCCCTACCACTACTGTCTGAGAGAGAGAGACAGACAGCAACCACTCCACTACAGCCCAACCACTACTGTCTGAGAGACAGAGACAGAGACAGAGAGCAACCACTCCACTACAGCCCTACCACTACTGTCGGAGAGACAGAGACAGACAGCAACCACTCCACTACAGCCAAACCACTACTGTCTGAGAGAGAGAGACAGACAGCAACCACTCCACTACAGCCCATCAACTACTGTCTGAGAGACAGAGAAAGATACAGAGACAGACAGCAACCACTCCACTACAGCACAACAACTGCTGTCTGAGAGACATAGGCAGAGAGCAACCACTCTACTACAGCCCTACTACTACTGTCTGAGAGACAGAGACAGACAGCAACCACTCCACTACAGCCAAACCACTACTGTCTGAGAGAGAGAGACAGACAGCAACCACTCCACTACAGCCCAACCACTACTGTCTGAGAGACAGAGACAGAGACAGAGAGAAACCACTCCACTACAGCCCTACCACTACTGTCTGAGAGACAGAGACAGAGACAGAGACAGACAGCAACCACTCCACTACAGCACAACAACTGCTGTCTGAGAGACATAGGCAGAGAGCAACCACTCTACTACAGCCCTACTACTACTGTCTGAGAGACAGAGACAGACAGCAACCACTCCACTACAGCCCAACCACTACTGTCTGAGAGACAGAGACAGAGACAGACAGCAACCACTCCACTGCAGCCCGACCACTACTGTCTGAGAGACAGAGACAGACAGCAACCACTCTACTACAGCCCTACCACGTATGTCTGAGAGACAGAGACAGACAGCAACCACTCTACTACAGCCCTACCACGTATGTCTGAGAGACAGAGACAGACAGCAACCACTCCACTGCAGCCCTACCACTACTGTCTGAGAGACAGAGACAGAGACAGACAGCAACCACTCCACTACAGCACGACCACTACTGTCTGAGAGACAGAGACAGAGACAGAGACAGACAGCAACCACTCCACTACAGCACAACAACTGCTGTCTGAGAGACATAGGCAGAGAGCAACCACTCTACTACAGCCCTACTACTACTGTCTGAGAGACAGAGACAGACAGCAACCAATCCACTACAGCCCAACCACTACTGTCTGAGAGAGAGAGACAGACAGCAACCACTCCACTACAGCCCTACCACTACTGTCTGAGAGACAGAGACAGAGACAGACAGCAACCACTCTACTACAGCCCTAACACTACTGTCTGAGAGACAGAGACAGAGACAGACAGCAACCACTCCACTACAGCCCAACCACTGCTGTCTGAGAGACAGAGACAGACAGCAACCAATCCACTACAGCCCTACCACTACTGTCTGAGAGAGAGAGACAGACAGCAACCACTCCACTACAGCCCAACCACTACTGTCTGAGAGACAGAGACAGAGACAGAGAGCAACCACTCCACTACAGCCCTACCACTACTGTCGGAGAGACAGAGACAGACAGCAACCACTCCACTACAGCCAAACCACTACTGTCTGAGAGAGAGAGACAGACAGCAACCACTCCACTACAGCCCATCAACTACTGTCTGAGAGACAGAGAAAGATACAGAGACAGACAGCAACCACTCCACTACAGCACAACAACTGCTGTCTGAGAGACATAGGCAGAGAGCAACCACTCTACTACAGCCCGACCACTACTGTCTGAGAGACAGAGACAGACAGCAACCACTCCCCTACAGCCCTACCACTACTGTCTGAGAGACAGAGACAGAGACAGACAGCAACCACTCTACGACAGCCCTACCACTACTGTCTGAGAGACAGAGAAAGATACAGAGACAGACAGCAACCACTCCACTACAGCACAACAACTGCTGTCTGAGAGACATAGGCAGAGAGCAACCACTCTACTACAGCCCTACTACTACTGTCTGAGAGAGAGAGACAGACAGCAACCACTCCACTACAGCCCTACCACTACTGTCTGAGAGACAGAGACAGAGACAGACAGCAACCACTCCACTGCAGCCCGACCACTACTGTCTGAGAGACAGAGACAGACAGCAACCACTCCCCTACAGCCCTACCACTACTGTCTGAGAGACAGAGACAGAGACAGACAGCAACCACTCCACTACAGCACGACCACTACTGTCTGAGAGACAGAGACAGACAGCAACCACTCTACTACAGCCCTACCACGTATGTCTGAGAGACAGAGACAGACAGCAACCACTCCACTACAGACCTACCACTACTGTCTGAGAGACAGAGACAGAGACAGACAGCAACCACTCCACTACAGCCCTACCACTACTGTCTGAGAGACAGAGACAGACAGCAACCACTCCACTACAGCACAACAACTGCTGTCTGAGAGACATAGGCAGAGAGCAACCACTCTACTACAGCCCTACTACTACTGTCTGAGAGACAGAGACAGACAGCAACCAATCCACTACAGCCCAACCACTACTGTCTGAGAGAGAGAGACAGACAGCAACCACTCCACTACAGCCCTACCACTACTGTCTGAGAGACAGAGACAGAGACAGACAGCAACCACTCTACTACAGCCCTAACACTACTGTCTGAGAGACAGAGACAGAGACAGACAGCAACCACTCCACTACAGCCCAACCACTGCTGTCTGAGAGACAGAGACAGACAGCAACCAATCCACTACAGCCCTACCACTACTGTCTGAGAGAGAGAGACAGACAGCAACCACTCCACTACAGCCCAACCACTACTGTCTGAGAGACAGAGACAGAGACAGAGAGCAACCACTCCACTACAGCCCTACCACTACTGTCGGAGAGACAGAGACAGACAGCAACCACTCCACTACAGCCAAACCACTACTGTCTGAGAGAGAGAGACAGACAGCAACCACTCCACTACAGCCCATCAACTACTGTCTGAGAGACAGAGAAAGATACAGAGACAGACAGCAACCACTCCACTACAGCACAACAACTGCTGTCTGAGAGACATAGGCAGAGAGCAACCACTCTACTACAGCCCTACTACTACTGTCTGAGAGACAGAGACAGACAGCAACCACTCCACTACAGCCAAACCACTACTGTCTGAGAGAGAGAGACAGACAGCAACCACTCCACTACAGCCCAACCACTACTGTCTGAGAGACAGAGACAGAGACAGAGAGAAACCACTCCACTACAGCCCTACCACTACTGTCTGAGAGAGAGAGACAGAGACAGAGACAGAGACAGAGACAGACAGCAACCACTCCACTACAGCCCTACCACTACTGTCTGAGAGACAGAGACAGAGACAGAGACAGAGACAGAGACAGACAGCAACCACTACACTACAGCACATCCACTAATGTCTGAGAAACAGAGACAGAGACAGAGAGCAACCACTCTACTACAGCCCGACCACTACTGTCTGAGAGACAGAGACAGACAGCAACCACTCCACTACAGCCCAACCACTACTGTCTGAGAGAGAGAGACAGACAGCAACCACTCCACTACAGCACGACCACTACTGTCTGAGAGACAGAGACAGAGACAGAGAGCAACCACTCCACTACAGCCCTACTACTACTGTCTGAGAGACAGAGACAGACAGCAACCACTCCACTACAGCCCAACCACTACTGTCTGAGAGAGAGAGACAGAGACAGACAGCAACCACTCCACTGCAGCCCGACCACTACTGTCTGAGAGACAGAGACAGACAGCAACCACTCCACTACAGCACAACAACTGCTGTCTGAGAGACATAGGCAGAGAGCAACCACTCTACTACAGCCCTACTACTACTGTCTGAGAGACAGAGACAGACAGCAACCACTCCACTACAGCCCAACCACTACTGTCTGAGAGACAGAGACAGAGACAGACAGCAACCACTCCACTGCAGCCCGACCACTACTGTCTGAGAGACAGAGACAGACAGCAACCACTCTACTACAGCCCTACCACGTATGTCTGAGAGACAGAGACAGACAGCAACCACTCTACTACAGCCCTACCACGTATGTCTGAGAGACAGAGACAGACAGCAACCACTCCACTGCAGCCCTACCACTACTGTCTGAGAGACAGAGACAGAGACAGACAGCAACCACTCCACTACAGCACGACCACTACTGTCTGAGAGACAGAGACAGAGACAGAGACAGACAGCAACCACTCCACTACAGCACAACAACTGCTGTCTGAGAGACATAGGCAGAGAGCAACC
This sequence comes from Oncorhynchus masou masou, assembly GCF_036934945.1. NCBI lineage: Eukaryota > Metazoa > Chordata > Actinopteri > Salmoniformes > Salmonidae > Oncorhynchus > Oncorhynchus masou. The sequence continues at coordinate 61,979,660 of NC_088216.1, forward strand.
ACTCTACTACAGCCCTACTACTACTGTCTGAGAGACAGAGACAGACAGCAACCAATCCACTACAGCCCAACCACTACTGTCTGAGAGAGAGAGACAGACAGCAACCACTCCACTACAGCCCTACCACTACTGTCTGAGAGACAGAGACAGAGACAGACAGCAACCACTCTACTACAGCCCTAACACTACTGTCTGAGAGACAGAGACAGAGACAGACAGCAACCACTCCACTACAGCCCAACCACTGCTGTCTGAGAGACAGAGACAGACAGCAACCAATCCACTACAGCCCTACCACTACTGTCTGAGAGAGAGAGACAGACAGCAACCACTCCACTACAGCCCAACCACTACTGTCTGAGAGACAGAGACAGAGACAGAGAGCAACCACTCCACTACAGCCCTACCACTACTGTCGGAGAGACAGAGACAGACAGCAACCACTCCACTACAGCCAAACCACTACTGTCTGAGAGAGAGAGACAGACAGCAACCACTCCACTACAGCCCATCAACTACTGTCTGAGAGACAGAGAAAGATACAGAGACAGACAGCAACCACTCCACTACAGCACAACAACTGCTGTCTGAGAGACATAGGCAGAGAGCAACCACTCTACTACAGCCCTACTACTACTGTCTGAGAGACAGAGACAGACAGCAACCACTCCACTACAGCCAAACCACTACTGTCTGAGAGAGAGAGACAGACAGCAACCACTCCACTACAGCCCAACCACTACTGTCTGAGAGACAGAGACAGAGACAGAGAGAAACCACTCCACTACAGCCCTACCACTACTGTCTGAGAGAGAGACAGAGACAGAGACAGAGACAGAGACAGACAGCAACCACTCCACTACAGCCCTACCACTACTGTCTGAGAGACAGAGACAGAGACAGAGACAGAGACAGAGACAGACAGCAACCACTACACTACAGCACATCCACTAATGTCTGAGAAACAGAGACAGAGACAGAGAGCAACCACTCTACTACAGCCCGACCACTACTGTCTGAGAGACAGAGACAGACAGCAACCACTCCACTACAGCCCAACCACTACTGTCTGAGAGAGAGAGACAGACAGCAACCACTCCACTACAGCACGACCACTACTGTCTGAGAGACAGAGACAGAGACAGAGAGCAACCACTCCACTACAGCCCTACTACTACTGTCTGAGAGACAGAGACAGACAGCAACCACTCCACTACAGCCCAACCACTACTGTCTGAGAGAGAGAGACAGACAGCAACCACTCCACTACAGCCCAACCACTACTGTCTGAGAGAGAGAGACAGAGACAGAGAGCAACCACTCCACTACAGCCCTACCACTACTGTCTGAGAGACAGAGACAGACAGCAACCACTCCACTACAGCCCAACCACTACTGTCTGAGAGAGAGAGACAGACAGCAACCACTCCACTACAGCACGACCACTACTGTCTGAGAGACAGAGACAGAGACAGAGAGCAACCACTCCACTACAGCCCTACCACTACTGTCTGAGAGACAGAGACAGAGACAGAGACAGAGACAGAGACAGAGACAGAGACAGACAGCAACCACTCCACTACAGCCCTACCACTACTGTCTGAGAGACAGAGACAGAGACAGAGACAGACAGCAACCACTCCACTGCAGCCCGACCACTACTGTCTGAGAGACAGAGACAGACAGCAACCACTCCCCTACAGCCCTACCACTACTGTCTGAGAGACAGAGACAGAGACAGACAGCAACCACTCCACTGCAGCCCGACCACTACTGTCTGAGAGACAGAGACAGACAGCAACCACTCCCCTACAGCCCTACCACTACTGTCTGAGAGACAGAGACAGAGACAGACAGCAACCACTCCACTACAGCCCTACCACTACTGTCTGAGAGACAGAGACAGAGACAGAGAGCAACCACTCCCCTACAGCCCTACCACTACTGTCTGAGAGACAGAGACAGAGACAGAGACAGAGACAGAGAAGACAGCAACCACTACACTACAGCACATCCACTAATGTCTGAGAAACAGAGACAGAGACAGAGAGCAACCACTCTACTACAGCCCTACTACTACTGTCTGAGAGACAGAGACAGACAGCAACCACTCCACTACAGCCCAACCACTACTGTCTGAGAGAGAGAGACAGACAGCAACCACTCCACTACAGCACGACCAATACTGTCTGAGAGACAGAGACAGAGACAGAGAGCAACCACTCCACTACAGCCCTACCACTACTGTCTGAGAGACAGAGACAGAGACAGAGACAGAGACAGAGACAGACAGCAACCACTCCACTACAGCCCTACCACTACTGTCTGAGAGACAGAGACAGAGACAGAGAGCAACCACTCCACTACAGCCCTACCACTACTGTCTGAGAGACAGAGACAGAGACAGAGACAGAGACAGAGACAGAGACAGAGACAGACAGCAACCACTCCACTACAGCCCTACCACTACTGTCTGAGAGACAGAGACAGAGACAGACAGCAACCACTCCACTACAGCCCTACCACTACTGTCTGAGAGACAGAGACAGAGACAGAGACAGAGACAGACAGCAACCACTCTATGACAGCCCTACCACTACTGTCTGAGAGACAGAGACAGAGACAGAGACAGACAGCAACCACTACACTACAGCACATCCACTAATGTCTGAGAAACAGAGACAGAGACAGAGAGCAACCACTCTACTACAGCCCGACCACTACTGTCTGAGAGACAGAGACAGACAGCAACCACTCCCCTACAGCCCTACCACTACTGTCTGAGAGACAGAGACAGAGACAGACAGCAACCACTCTACGACAGCCCTACCACTACTGTCTGAGAGACAGAGACAGAGACAGAGACAGACAGCAACCACTCCACTACAGCCCTACCACTACTGTCTGAGAGACAGAGACAGAGACAGAGACAGACAGCAACCACTCCACTGCAGCCCGACCACTACTGTCTGAGAGACAGAGACAGACAGCAACCACTCCCCTACAGCCCTACCACTACTGTCTGAGAGACAGAGACAGAGACAGACAGCAACCACTCCACTACAGCCCTACCACTACTGTCTGAGAGACAGAGACAGAGACAGAGACAGACAGCAACCACTCCACTACAGCCCTACCACTACTGTCTGAGAGACAGAGACAGAGACAGAGACAGACAGCAACCACTCCACTGCAGCCCGACCACTACTGTCTGAGAGACAGAGACAGACAGCAACCACTCCCCTACAGCCCTACCACTACTGTCTGAGAGACAGAGACAGAGACAGACAGCAACCACTCCACTGCAGCCCGACCACTACTGTCTGAGAGACAGAGACAGAGACAGAGAGCAACCACTCCCCTACAGCCCTACCACTACTGTCTGAGAGACAGAGACAGAGACAGAGACAGAGACAGAGAAGACAGCAACCACTACACTACATCACATCCACTAATGTCTGAGAGACAGAGACAGAGACAGAGACAGAGACAGAGAAGACAGCAACCACTACACTACATCACATCCACTAATGTCTGAGAAACAGAGACAGAGACAGAGAGCAACCACTCTACTACAGCCGTACTACTACTGTCTGAGAGACAGAGACAGACAGCAACCACTCCACTACAGCCCAACCACTACTGTCTGAGAGAGAGAGACAGACAGCAACCACTCCACTACAGCACGACCACTACTGTCTGAGAGACAGAGACAGAGACAGAGAGCAACCACTCCACTACAGCCCTACCACTACTGTCTGAGAGACAGAGACAGAGACAGAGACAGAGACAGAGACAGACAGCAACCACTCCACTACAGCCCTACCACTACTGTCTGAGAGACAGAGACAGAGACAGAGACAGACAGCAACCACTCCACTGCAGCCCGACCACTACTGTCTGAGAGACAGAGACAGACAGCAACCACTCCCCTACAGCCCTACCACTACTGTCTGAGAGACAGAGACAGAGACAGACAGCAACCACTCCACTGCAGCCCGACCACTACTGTCTAAGAGACAGAGACAGACAGCAACCACTCCACTGCAGCCCGACCACTACTGTCTAAGAGACAGAGACAGACAGCAACCACTCCCCTACAGCCCTACCACTACTGTCTGAGAGACAGAGACAGAGACAGAGACAGAGTAGACAGCAACCACTACACTACAGCACATCCACTAATGTCTGAGAAACAGAGACAGAGACAGAGAGCAACCACTCTACTACAGCCCTACCACGTATGTCTGAGAGACAGAGACAGACAGCAACCACTCTACTACAGCCCTACCACGTATGTCTGAGAGACAGAGACAGACAGCAACCACTCCACTACAGCCCTACCACTACTGTCTGAGAGACAGAGACAGAGACAGACAGCAACCACTCTACGACAGCCCTACCACTACTGTCTGAGAGACAGAGAAAGATACAGAGACAGACAGCAACCACTCCACTACAGCCCAACCACTACTGTCTGAGAGACAGAGACAGAGACAGAGAGCAACCACTCCACTACAGCCCTACCACTACTGTCTGAGAGACAGAGACAGAGACAGACAGCAACCACTCCACTACAGCACAACAACTGCTGTCTGAGAGACATAGGCAGAGAGCAACCACTCTACTACAGCCCTACTACTACTGTCTGAGAGACAGAGACAGACAGCAACCACTCCACTACAGCCCAACCACTACTGTCTGAGAGAGAGAGACAGACAGCAACCACTCCACTACAGCACGACCACTACTGTCTGAGAGACAGAGACAGAGACAGAGAGCAACCACTCCACTACAGCTCTACCACTACTGTCTGAGAGACAGAGACAGAGACAGAGACAGACAGCAACCACTCCACTACAGCCCTACCACTACTGTCTGAGAGACAGAGACAGAGACAGAGACAGACAGCAACCACTACACTACAGCACATCCACTAATGTCTGAGAAACAGAGACAGAGACAGAGAGCAACCACTCTACTACAGCCCGACCACTACTGTCTGAGAGACAGAGACAGACAGCAACCACTCCCCTACAGCCCTACCACTACTGTCTGAGAGACAGAGACAGAGACAGAGAGCAACCACTCCACTACAGCCCTACCACTACTGTCTGAGAGACAGAGACAGAGACAGAGACAGAGACAGAGACAGAGACAGAGACAGAGACAGACAGCAACCACTCCACTACAGCCCTACCACTACTGTCTGAGAGACAGAGACAGAGACAGAGACAGACAGCAACCACTCCACTACAGCCCGACCACTACTGTCTGAGAGACAGAGACAGACAGCAACCACTCCCCTACAGCCCTACCACTACTGTCTGAGAGACAGAGACAGAGACAGACAGCAACCACTCCACTGCAGCCCTACCACTACTGTCTGAGAGACAGAGACAGAGACAGAGAGCAACCACTCCCCTACAGCCCTACCACTACTGTCTGAGAGACAGAGACAGAGACAGAGACAGAGACAGAGAAGACAGCAACCACTACACTACATCACATCCACTAATGTCTGAGAAACAGAGACAGAGACAGACAGCAACCACTCTACTACAGCCCTACCACTACTGTCTGAGAGACAGAGACAGACAGCAACCACTCCACTACAGCCCAACCACTACTGTCTGAGAGAGAGAGACAGACAGCAACCACTCCACTACAGCCCGACCACTACTGTCTGAGAGACAGAGACAGAGACAGAGAGCAACCACTCCACTACAGCCCTACCACTACTGTCTGAGAGACAGAGACAGAGACAGAGACAGAGACAGAGACAGAGACAGACAGCAACCACTCCACTACAGCCCTACCACTACTGTCTGAGAGACAGAGACAGAGACAGAGACAGACAGCAACCACTCCACTGCAGCCCGACCACTACTGTCTGAGAGACAGAGACAGACAGCAACCACTCCCCTACAGCCCTACCACTACTGTCTGAGAGAGAGAGACAGAGACAGACAGCAACCACTCCACTGCAGCCCGACCACTACTGTCTAAGAGACAGAGACAGACAGCAACCACTCCACTGCAGCCCGACCACTACTGTCTAAGAGACAGAGACAGACAGCAACCACTCCCCTACAGCCCTACCACTACTGTCTGAGAGACAGAGACAGAGACAGAGACAGAGTAGACAGCAACCACTACACTACAGCACATCCACTAATGTCTGAGAAACAGAGACAGAGACAGAGAGCAACCACTCTACTACAGCCCTACCACGTATGTCTGAGAGACAGAGACAGACAGCAACCACTCTACTACAGCCCTACCACGTATGTCTGAGAGACAGAGACAGACAGCAACCACTCCACTACAGCCCTACCACTACTGTCTGAGAGACAGAGACAGAGACAGACAGCAACCACTCTACGACAGCCCTACCACTACTGTCTGAGAGACAGAGAAAGATACAGAGACAGACAGCAACCACTCCACTACAGCCCAACCACTACTGTCTGAGAGACAGAGACAGAGACAGAGAGCAACCACTCCACTACAGCCCTACCACTACTGTCTGAGAGACAGAGACAGAGACAGAGACAGACAGCAACCACTCCACTACAGCACAACAACTGCTGTCTGAGAGACATAGGCAGAGAGCAACCACTCTACTACAGCCCTACTACTACTGTCTGAGAGACAGAGACAGACAGCAACCACTCCACTACAGCCCAACCACTACTGTCTGAGAGAGAGACAGACAGCAACCACTCCACTACAGCCCGACCACTACTGTCTGAGAGACAGAGACAGAGACAGAGAGCAACCACTCCACTACAGCTCTACCACTACTGTCTGAGAGACAGAGACAGAGACAGAGACAGACAGCAACCACTCCACTACAGCCCTACCACTACTGTCTGAGAGACAGAGACAGAGACAGAGACAGACAGCAACCACTCACTACAGCCCATCCACTACTGTCTGAGAAACAGAGACAGAGACAGAGAGCAACCACTCTACTACAGCCCTACCACTACTGTCTGAGAGACAGAGACAGACAGCAACCACTCCCCTACAGCCCTACCACTACTGTCTGAGAGACAGAGACAGAGACAGACAGCAACCACTCTACGACAGCCCTACCACTACTGTCTGAGAGACAGAGAAAGATACAGAGACAGACAGCAACCACTCCACTACAGCACAACAACTACTGTCTGAGAGACAGAGACAGAGAGCAACCACTCTACTACAGCCCTACCACTACTGTCTGAGAGACAGAGACAGACAGCAACCACTCCACTACAGCCCACCACTACTGTCTGAGAGAGAGAGACAGACAGCAACCACTCCACTACAGCCCTACCACTACTGTCTGAGAGACAGAGACAGAGACAGACAGCAACCACTCCACTACAGCCCTACCACTACTGTCTGAGAGACAGAGACAGAGACAGAGACAGAGACAGAGACAGAGACAGAGACAGACAGCAACCACTCCACTACAGCCCTACCACTACTGTCTGAGAGACAGAGACAGAGACAGAGACAGACAGCAACCACTCCACTACAGCCCTACCACTACTGTCTGAGAGACAGAGACAGACAGCAACCACTCCCCTACAGCCCTACCACTACTGTCTGAGAGACAGAGACAGAGACAGACAGCAACCACTCTACTACAGCCCTACCACTACTGTCTGAGAGACAGAGACAGAGACAGACAGCAACCACTCCACTACAGCCCTACCACTACTGAGAGACAGAGAACGAGACAGAGACAGACAGCAACCACTCCACTACAGCCCTACCACTACTGTCTGAGAGACAGAGACAGACAGCAACCACTCCACTACAGCCCTACCACTACTGTCTGAGAGACAGAGACAGACAGCAACCACTCCACTACAGCCCTACCACTACTGTCTGAGAGACAGAGACAGACAGCAACCACTCCACTACAGCCCTACCACTACTGTCTGAGAGACAGAGAAAGATACAGACAGACAGCAACCACTCCACTACAGCACAACCACTACTGTCTGAGAGACAGAGGCAGAGAGCAACCACTCTACTACAGCCCTACTACTACTGTCTGAGAGACAGAGACAGACAGCAACCACTCCACTACAGCCCACCACTACTGTCTGAGAGAGAGAGACAGACTGCAACCACTCCACTACAGCCCAACCACTACTGTCTGAGAGACAGAGACAGAGACAGAGAGCAACCACTCCACTACAGCCCTACCACTACTGTCTGAGAGACAGAGACAGAGACAGAGACAGACAGCAACCACTCCACTACAGCCCTACCACTACTGTCTGAGAGACAGAGACAGAGACAGAGACAGAGACAGAGACAGAGACAGACAGCAACCACTCCACACTACAGCACATCCACTAATGTCTGAGAAACAGAGACAGAGACAGAGAGCAACCACTCCACTACAGCCCTACCACGTATGTCTGACAGAGACAGAGACAGACAGCAACCACTCTACTACAGCCCTACCACTACTGTCTGAGAGACAGAGACAGACAGCAACCACTCCACTACAGCCCTACCACTACTGTCTGAGAGACAGAGACAGACAGACAGCAACCACTCCACGACAGCCCAACCACTACTGTCTGAGAGACAGAGACAGAGACAGACAGCAACCACTCCACTACAGCCCAACCACTACTGTCTGAGAGACAGAGACAGAGACAGACAGCAACCACTCCACTACAGCCCTACCACTACTGTCTGAGAGACAGAGACAGAGACAGAGACAGACAGCAACCACTCCACTACAGCACATCCACTAATGTCTGAGAGACAGAGACAGAGACAGAAAGCAACCACTCTACTACAGCCCTACCACTACTGTCTGAGAGACAGAGACAGACAGCAACCACTCCACTACAGCCCTACCACTACTGTCTGAGAGACAGAGACAGAGACAGACAGCAACCACTCCACTACAGCCCTACCACTACTGTCTGAGAGACAGAGACAGAGACAGACAGCAACCACTCCACTACAGCCCTACCACTACTGTCTGAGAGACAGAGACAGAAAGCAACCACTCTACTACAGCCCTACCACTACTGTCTGAGAGACAGAGACAGACAGCAACCACTCCACTACAGCCCTACCACTACTGTCTGAGAGACAGAGACAGAGACAGACAGCAACCACTCCACTACAGCCCAACCACTACTGTCTGAGAGACAGAGACAGACAGCAACCACTCCACTACAGCCCTACCACTACTGTCTGAGAGACAGAGACAGAGACAGACAGCAACCACTCCACTACAGCCCTACCACTACTGTCTGAGAGACAGAGACAGAGACAGAGACAGACAGCAACCACTCCACTACAGCCCTACCACTACTGTCTGAGAGACAGAGACAGAAAGCAACCACTCTACTACAGCCCTACCACTACTGTCTGAGAGACAGAGACAGACAGCAACCAATCCACTACAGCCCAACCACTACTGTCTGAGAGAGAGAGACAGACAGCAACCACTCCACTACAGCCCTACCACTACTGTCTGAGAGACAGAGACAGAGACAGACAGCAACCACTCCACTACAGCCCTACCACTACTGTCTGAGAGACAGAGACAGAGACAGACAGCAACCACTCCTGACAGACAGCCCTACCACTACTGTCTGAGAGACAGAGACAGACAGCAACCACTCCACTACAGCCCTACCACTACTGTCTGAGAGACAGAGACAGACAGCAACCACTCCACTACAGCCCTACCACTACTGTCTGAGAGAGACAGAGACAGAGAGCAACCACTCCACTACAGCCCTACCACTACTGTCTGAGAGACAGAGACAGACAGCAACCACTCCACTACAGCCCTACCACTACTGTCTGAGAGACAGAGACAGACAGCAACCACTCCACTACAGCCCTACCACTACTGTCTGAGAGACAGAGAAAGACAGAGACAGACAGCAACCACTCCACTACAGCCCAACCACTACTGTCTGAGAGACAGAGACAGCAACCACTCCACTGTCTGAGAGACAGAGACAGACAGAGAGCAACCACTCCACTACAGCCCTACCACTACTATCTGAGAGAGAGAGACAGACAGCAACCACTCCACTACAGCCCTACCACTACTGTCTGAGAGACAGAGACAGAGACAGACAGCAACCACTCCACTACAGACCTACCACTACTGTCTGAGAGACAGAGACAGACAGCAACCACTCCACTACAGCCCTACCACTACTGTCTGAGAGACAGAGACAGACAGCAACCACTCCACTACAGCCCTACCACTACTGTCTGAGAGACAGAGACAGACAGCAACCTCTCTAGTACAGCCCTACCACTACTGTCTGAGAGACAGAGACAGACAGCAACCACTCCACTACAGCCCTACCACTACTGTCTGAGAGACAGAGACAGAGACAGACAGCAACCACTCTACTACAGCCCTACCACTACTGTCTGAGAGACAGAGACAGAGACAGACAGCAACCACTCCACTACAGCCCTACCACTACTGTCTGAGAGACAGAGACAGAGACAGACAGCAACCACTCCACTACAGCCCTACCACTACTGTCTGAGAGACAGAGACAGACAGCAACCACTCCACTACAGCCCTACCACTACTGTCTGAGAGACAGAGACAGACAGCAACCACTCCACTACAGCCCTACCACTACTGTCTGAGAGACAGAGACAGACAGCAACCACTCCACTACAGCCCTACCACTACTGTCTGAGAGACAGAGACAGACAGCAACCACTCCACTACAGCCCTACCACTACTGTCTGAGAGACAGAGACAGAGACAGACAGCAACCACTCTACTACAGCCCAACCACTACTGTCTGAGAGACAGAGACAGAGACAGACAGCAACCACTCCACTACAGCCCAACCACTACTGTCTGAGACAGAGACAGACAGCAACCACTCCACTACAGCCCTACCACTACTGTCTGAGAGACAGAGACAGAGACAGACAGCAACCACTCCACTACAGCCCTACCACTACTGTCTGAGAGACAGAGACAGACAACAACACTCCACACAGCCCACCACTACTGTCTGAGAGACCAGACAGCAACCACTCCACTACAGCCCAACCACTACTGTCTGAGAGACAGAGACAGACAGCAACCACTCCACTACAGCCCTACCACTACTGTCTGAGAGACAGAGACAGACAGCAACCACTCCACTACAGCCCTACCACTACTGTCTGAGAGACAGAGACAGACAGACAGCAACCACTCCACTACAGCCCTACCACTACTGTCTGAGAGAGACAGAGACAGACAGCAACCACTCCACTACAGCCCTACCACTACTGTCTGAGAGACAGAGACAGACAGCAACCACTCCACTACAGCCCTACCACTACTGTCTGAGAGACAGAGACAGACAGCAACCACTCCACTACAGCCCTACCACTACTGTCTGAGAGACAGAGACAGACAGCAACCACTCCACTACAGCCCTACCACTACTGTCTGAGAGACAGAGACAGACAGCAACCACTCCACTACAGCCCTACCACTACTGTCTGAGAGACAGAGACAGACAGCAACCACTCCACTACAGCCCTACCACTACTGTCTGAGAGACAGAGACAGACAGCAACCACTCCACTACAGCCCTACCACTACTGTCTGAGAGACAGAGACAGACAGCAACCACTCCACTACAGCCCTACCACTACTGTCTGAGAGACAGAGACAGACAGCAACCACTCCACTACAGCCCTACCACTACTGTCTGAGAGACAGAGACAGACAGCAACCACTCCACTACAGCCCTACCACTACTGTCTGAGAGACAGAGACAGACAGCAACCACTCCACTACAGCCCTACCACTACTGTCTGAGAGACAGAGACAGACAGCAACCACTCTGTACAGCCCTACCACTACTGTCTGAGAGACAGAGACAGACAGCAACCACTCCACTACACAGCCCTACCACTACTGTCTGAGAGACAGAGACAGAGACAGACAGCAACCACTCCACTACAGCCCTACCACTACTGTCTGAGAGACAGAGACAGACAGCAACCACTCCACTACAGCCCTACCACTACTGTCTGAGAGACAGAGACAGACAGCAACCACTCCACTACAGCCCTACCACTACTGTCTGAGAGACAGAGACAGACAGACAGCAACCACTCCACTACAGCCCAACCACTACTGTCTGAGAGACAGAGACAGACAGCAACCACTCCACTACAGCCCTACCACTACTGTCTGAGAGACAGAGACAGACAGCAACCACTCTACTACAGCCCTACCACTACTGTCTGAGAGACAGAGACAGACAGCAACCACTCCACTACAGCCCTACCACTACTGTCTGAGAGACAGAGACAGACAGCAACCACTCCACTACAGCCCTACCACTACTGTCTGAGAGACAGAGACAGAGACCACTCCACACAGCCCTACCACTCTGTCACTAGACAGAGACAGACCAACCACTACTGTCTGTCTGAGAGACAGAGACAGAGACAGAACCAGCAACTACAGCCCTACCACTACTGTCTGAGAGACAGAGACAGACAGCAACCACTCCACTACAGCCCTACCACTACTGTCTGAGAGACAGAGACAGACAGCAACCACTCCACTACAGCCCAACCACTACTGTCTGAGAGACAGAGACAGAGACAGACAACCACTCCACTACAGCCCAACCACTACTGTTTGAGAGACAGAGACAGACAGCCAAACCACTCCCCTACCGCCCTACCACGACTGTCTGAGAGACAGAGACAGACAGCAACCACTCCCCTACAGCCCTACAACTACTGTCTGAGAGACAGAGACAGACAGCAACCCCTCTACTACAGCCCTACCACTACTGTCAGAGAGACAGAGACAGACAGCAACCACTCTACTACAGCCCTACCACTACTGTCTGAGAGACAGAGACAGACAGCAACCACTCCAGTCTGAGAGACAGAGACAGACAGCAACCACTCCACTACAGCCCACCACTACTGTCTGAGAGACAGAGACAGACAGACAAACCACTCCACTACAGCCCTACCACTACTGTCTGAGAGACAGAGACAGACAGCAACCACTCCACTACAGCCCTACCACTACTGTCTGAGAGACAGAGACAGACAGCAACCACTCCACTACAGCCCTACCACTACTGTCTGAGAGACAGAGACAGACAGCAACCACTCCACTACAGCCCTACCACTACTGTCTGAGAGACAGAGACAGACAGCAACCACTCCACTACAGCCCTACCACTACTGTCTGAGAGACAGAGACAGACAGCAACCACTCCACTACAGCCCTACCACTACTGTCTGAGAGACAGAGACAGACAGCAACCACTCCACTACAGCCCTACCACTACTGTCTGAGAGACAGAGACAGAGACAGACAGCAACCACTCCACTACAGCCCTACCACTACTGTCTGAGAGACAGAGACAGACAGCAACCACTCTAGTACAGCCCTACCACTACTGTCTGAGAGACAGAGACAGACAGACAACCACTCCACTACAGCCCTACCACTACTGTCTGAGAGACAGAGACAGAGACAGAGAGCAACCACTCCACTACAGCCCTACCACTACTGTCTGAGAGACAGAGACAGACAGAACCACTCCACTACAGCCCTACCACTACTGTCTGAGAGACAGAGACAGACAGCAACCACTCCACTACAGCCCTACCACTACTGTCTGAGAGACAGAGACAGACAGCAACCACTCCACTACAGCCCTACCACTACTGTCTGAGAGACAGAGACAGACAGCAACCACTCCACTACAGCCCTACCACTACTGTCTGAGAGACAGAGACAGACAGCAACCACTCCACTACAGCCCTACCACTACTGTCTGAGAGACAGAGACAGACAGCAACCACTCCACTACAGACTGTCTGAGAGACAGAGACAGACAGCACTCCACTACAGCCCTACCACTACTGTCTGAGAGACAGAGACAGACAGCAACCACTCCACTACAGCCCACCACTACTGTCTGAGAGACAGAGACAGAGACAGACAGCAACCACTCCACTACAGCCCTACCACTACTGTCTGAGAGACAGAGACAGACAGACCACTCCAGACAGCCCTACCACTACTGTCTGAGAGACAGAGACAGACAGCAACCACTCCACTACAGCCCTACCACTACTGTCTGAGAGACAGAGACAGACAGCAACCACTCCACTACAGCCCTACCACTACTGTCTGAGAGACAGAGACAGACAGAACCAGCAACCACTCCACTACAGCCCTACCACTACTGTCTGAGAGACAGAGACAGACAGCAACCACTCCACTACAGCCCTACCACTACTGTCTGAGAGACAGAGACAGACAGCAACCACTCCACTACAGCCCTACCACTACTGTCTGAGAGACAGAGACAGACAGCAGCAACCACTCCACTACAGCCCTACCACTACTGTCTGAGAGACAGAGACAGAGACAGACAGCAACCACTCCACTACAGCCCTACCACTACTGTCTGAGAGACAGAGACAGAGACAGACAGCAACTCCACTACAGCCCTACCACTACTGTCTGAGAGACAGAGACAGACAGAGACAACCACTCCACTACAGCCCTACCACTACTGTCTGAGAGACAGAGACAGACAGACAGCAACCACTCCACTACAGCCCTACCACTACTGTCTGAGAGACAGAGACAGAGACAGACAAACCACTCCACTACAGCCCTACCACTACTGTCTGAGAGACAGAGACAGACAGCAACCACTCCACTACAGCCCTACCACTACTGTCTGAGAGAGACAGAGACAGAGACAGACAGCAACCACTCCACTACAGCCCTACCACTACTGTCTGAGAGACAGAGACAGAGACAGAGAAACCACTCCACTACAGCCCTACCACTACTGTCTGAGAGACAGAGACAGACAGCAACCACTCCACTACAGCCCTACCACTACTGTCTGAGAGACAGAGACAGACAGCAACCACTCCACTACAGCCCTACCACTACTGTCTGAGAGACAGAGACAGAGACAGACAGCAACCACTCCACTACAGCCCTACCACTACTGTCTGAGAGACAGAGACAGACAGCAACCACTCCACTACAGCCCTACCACTACTGTCTGAGAGACAGAGACAGAGACAGACAGCAACCAGTCTGAGAGACAGAGACAGACAGCAACCACTCCACTACAGCCCTACCACTACTGTCTGAGAGAGAGACAGAGACAGACAGCAACCACTCCACTACAGCCCTACCACTACTGTCTGAGAGACAGAGACAGAGAGCCCAACCACTACTGTCTGAGAGACAGAGACAGACAGCAACCACTCCACTACAGCCCGACCACTACTGTCTGAGAGACAGAGACAGAGACAGACAGCAACCACTCCACTACAGCCCTACCACTACTGTCTGAGAGACAGAGACAGACAGACAGCAACCACTCCACTACAGCCCTACCACTACTGTCTGAGAGACAGAGACAGAGACAGACAGCAACCACTCCACTACAGCCCACCACTACTGTCTGAGAGAGAGACAGACAGCAACCACTCCACTACAGCCCTACCACTACTGTCTGAGAGACAGAGACAGACAGCAACCACTCCACTACAGCCCAACCACTACTGTCTGAGAGACAGAGACAGACAGCAACCACTCCACTACAGCCCTACCACTACTGTCTGAGAGACAGAGACAGACAGCAACCACTCCACTACAGCCCTACCACTACTGTCTGAGAGACAGAGACAGAGACAGACAGCAACCACTCCACTACAGCCCTACCACTACTGTCTGAGAGACAGAGACAGAGACAGAGACACTACTGTCTGAGAGACAGAGACAGACAGCAACCACTCCACTACAGCCCTACCACTACTGTCTGAGAGACAGAGACAGACAGACAGCAACCACTCCACTACAGCCCTACCACTACTGTCTGAGAGACAGAGACAGAGACAGAGACAACCAGACAGCAACCACTACAGCCCTACCACTACTGTCTGAGAGAGACAGAGACAGACAGCAACCACTCCACTACAGCCCTACCACTACTGTCTGAGAGACAGAGACAGACAGCAACCACTCCACTACAGCCCTACCACTACTGTCTGAGAGACAGAGACAGACAGCAACCACTCCACTACAGCCCACCACTACTGTCTGAGAGACAGAGACAGACAGCAAACCACTCCACTACAGCCCTACCACTACTGTCTGAGAGACAGAGACAGAGAACAGAATCCACAGACCACTACTGTCAGAGACAGAGACAGACAGCAACCACTCCAACTACAGCCCTACCACTACTGTCTGAGAGACAGAGACAGAGACAGACAGCAACCACTCCAATACAGCCCTACCACTACTGTCTGAGAGACAGAGACAGACAGCAACCACTCCACTACAGCCCTACCACTACTGTCTGAGAGACAGAGACAGAGACAGACAGCAACCACTCCACTACAGCCCTACCACTACTGTCTGAGAGACAGAGACAGAGACAGACAGAGACAGACCACTCCACTACAGCCCTACCACTACTGTCTGAGAGACAGAGACAGACAGAGACAACCACTCCACTACAGCCCTACCACTACTGTCTGAGAGACAGAGACAGACAGACAACCCCTCCCCTACAGCCCTACCACTACTGTCTGAGAGACAGAGACAGACAGCAACCACTCCACTACAGCCCTACCACTACTGTCTGAGAGACAGAGACAGACAGCAACCACTCCACTACAGCCCTACCACTACTGTCTGAGAGACAGAGACAGAGACAGACAACCACTCCACTACAGCCCTACCACTACTGTCTGAGAGACAGAGACAGACAGCAACCACTCCACTACAGCCCTACCACTACTGTCTGAGAGACAGAGACAGAGACAGAGACAGACCACTCCACTACAGCCCTACCACTACTGTCTGAGAGACAGAGACAG
Organism: Oncorhynchus masou masou; assembly: GCF_036934945.1. Taxonomy (NCBI): domain Eukaryota; kingdom Metazoa; phylum Chordata; class Actinopteri; order Salmoniformes; family Salmonidae; genus Oncorhynchus; species Oncorhynchus masou. Next base: position 61,996,577 of record NC_088216.1, read on the forward strand.
ACAGCAACCACTCCACTACAGCCCTACCACTACTGTCTGAGAGACAGAGACAGACAGCAACCACTCCACTACAGCCCTACCACTACTGTCTGAGAGACAGAGACAGACAGCAACCACTCCACTACAGCCCTACCACTACTGTCTGAGAGACAGAGACAGACAGCAACCACTCCACTACAGCCCTACCACTACTGTCTGAGAGACAGAGACAGACAGCAACCACTCCACTACAGCCCTACCACTACTGTCTGAGAGACAGAGACAGACAGCAACCACTCCACTACAGCCCTACCACTACTGTCTGAGAGACAGAGACAGACAGCAACCACTCCACTACAGCCCTACCACTACTGTCTGAGAGACAGAGACAGACAGCAACCACTCCACTACAGCCCTACCACTACTGTCTGAGAGACAGAGACAGACAGCAACCACTCTACTACAGCCCTACCACTACTGTCTGAGAGACAGAGACAGACAGCAACCACTCCACTACAGCCCTACCACTACTGTCTGAGAGACAGAGACAGACAGCAACCACTCCACTACAGCCCTACCACTACTGTCTGAGAGACAGAGACAGACAGCAACCACTCCACTACAGCCCTACCACTACTGTCTGAGAGACAGAGACAGACAGCAACCACTCCACTACAGCCCTACCACTACTGTCTGAGAGACAGAGACAGAGACAGAGACAGAGACAGAGACACTCTCCACTACAGCCCTACCACTACTGTCTGAGAGACAGAGACAGAGAACAGACAGAGCCCTACCACTCTGTCTGACTACAGAGACAGAGACAGAGACAGAGACAGAGACAGAGACAGACAGCAACCACTCCACTACAGCCCAACCACTACTGTCTGAGAGACAGAGACAGACAGCAACCACTCCACTACAGCCCTACCACTACTGTCTGAGAGACAGAGACAGACAGTGATCAACCACTCCACTACAGCCCTACCACTACTGTCTGAGAGACAGAGACAGAGACAGACAGCAACCAGAGACAGACAGCAACCACTCCACTACAGCCCACCACTACTGTCTGAGAGACAGAGACAGACAGCAACCACTCCACTACAGCCCTACCACTACTGTCTGAGAGACAGAGACAGAGACAGAGACAGAGACAGAGACACTCCACTACAGCCCTACCACTACTGTCTGAGAGACAGAGACAGACATCAACCACTCCAACTACAGCCCTACCAATACTGTCTGAGAGACAGAGACAGACAGCAACCACTCCACTACAGCCCTACCACTACTGTCTGAGAGACAGAGACAGACAGCAACCACTCTACTACAGCCCAACCACTACTATCTGAGAGAGAGAGACAGACAGCAACCACTCCACTACAGCCCTACCACTACTGTCTGAGAGACAGAGACAGACAGCAACCACTCCACTACAGCCCTACCACTACTGTCTGAGAGACAGAGACAGACAGCAACCACTCCACTACAGCCCTACCACTACTGTCTGAGAGACAGAGACAGACAGACAAACCACTCCACTACAGCCCTACCACTACTGTCTGAGAGACAGAGACAGACAGACAGCAACCACTCCACTACAGCCCAACCACTACTGTCTGAGAGACAGAGACAGACAGCAACCACTCCACTACAGCCCTACCACTACTGTCTGAGAGACAGAGACAGACAGCAACCACTCCCTACAGCCCTACCACTACTGTCTGAGAGACAGAGACAGACAGCAACCACTCCACTACAGCCCTACCACTACTGTCTGAGAGACAGAGACAGAGACAGCAACCACTCCACTACAGCCCTACCACTACTGTCTGAGAAAGAGAGACAGACAGCAACCACTCTACTACAGCCCTACCACTACTGTCTGAGAGACAGAGACAGACAGCAACCACTCCACTACAGCCCTACCACTACTGTCTGAGAGACAGAGACAGACAGCAACCACTCCACTACAGCCCTACCACTACTGTCTGAGAGACAGAGACAGACAGCAACCACTCTACTACAGCCCTACCACTACTGTCTGAGAGACAGAGACAGAGACAGACAGCAACCACTCCACTACAGACCTACCACTACTGTCTGAGAGACAGAGACAGACAGCAACCACTCTACTACAGCCCTACCACTACTGTCTGAGAGATAGAGACAGAGACAGACAGCAACCTCTCTACTACAGCCCTACCACTACTGTCTGAGAGACAGAGACAGACAGCAACCACTCCACTACAGCCCTACCACTACTGTCTGAGAGACAGAGACAGAAAGCAACCACTCTACTACAGCCCTACCACTACTGTCTGAGAGACAGAGACAGACAGCAACCACTCCACTACAGCCCTACCACTACTGTCTGAGAGACAGAGACAGACAGCAACCACTCCACTACAGCCCTACCACTACTGTCTGAGAGACAGAGACAGAGACAGACAGCAACCACTCAGCACTACAGCCCTACCACTACTGTCTGAGAGACAGAGACAGACAGCAACCACTCCAACTACAGCCCTACCACTACTGTCTGAGAGACAGAGACAGACAGCAACCACTCCAATACAGCCCTACCACTACTGTCTGAGAGACAGAGACAGACAGCAACCACTCCACTACAGCCCTACCACTACTGTCTGAGAGACAGAGACAGACAGACAACCACTCCACTACAGCCCAACCACTACTGTCTGAGAGACAGAGACAGACAGCAACCACTCCACTACAGCCCTACCACTACTGTCTGAGAGACAGAGACAGACATCAACCACTCCAACTACAGCCCTACCACTACTGTCTGAGAGACAGAGACAGACAGCAACCACTCCACTACAGCCCTACCACTACTGTCTGAGAGACAGAGACAGACAGCAACCACTCCACTACAGCCCTACCACTACTGTCTGAGAGACAGAGACAGACAGCAACCACTCCACTACAGCCCAACCACTACTGTCTGAGAGACAGAGACAGAGACAGACAGCAACCACTCCACTACAGCCCTACCACTACTGTCTGAGAGACAGAGACAGACAGCAACCACTCCACTACAGCCCTACCACTACTGTCTGAGAGACAGAGACAGACATCAACCACTCCAACTACAGCCCTACCACTACTGTCTGAGAGACAGAGACAGACAGCAACCACTCCACTACAGCCCTACCACTACTGTCTGAGAGACAGAGACAGAGACAGACAGCAACCACTCCACTACAGCCCTACCACTACTGTCTGAGAGACAGAGACAGAGACAGACAGCAACCACTCCACTCCAGCCCTACCACTACTGTCTGAGAGACAGAGACAGAGACAGACAGCAACCACTCCACTACAGCCCTACCACTACTGTCTGAGAGACAGAGACAGACAGCAAACACTCCACTACAGCCCTACCACTACTGTCTGAGGGACAGAGACAGAGACAGACAGCAACCACTCCACTCCAGCCCGACCACTACTGACTGAGAGACAGAGACAGACAGCAACCACTCCACTACAGCCCTACCACTACTGTCTGAGGGACAGAGACAGAGACAGACAGCAACCACTCCACTACAGCCCTACCACTACTGTCTGAGAGACAGAGACAGACAGCAACCACTCCACTACAGCCCTACCACTACTGTCTGAGAGACAGAGACAGACAGCAACCACTCCACTACTGCCCAACCACTACTGTCTGAGAGAGAGAGACAGAGACAGACAGCAACCACTCCACTACAGCCCAACCAGTACTTTCTGAGAGAGAGAGACAGACAGCAACATCTCCACTACAGCCCTACCACTACTGTCTGAGAGACAGAGACAGACAGCAACCACTCCACTACTGCCCAACCACTACTGTCTGAGAGAGAGAGACAGACAGCAACCACTCCACTACAGCCCAACCACTACTGTCTGAGAGACAGAGACAGAGACAGACAGCAACCACTCCACTTCAGCCCAACCAGTACTTTCTGAGAGACAGAGACAGACAGCGAGAGTGGGAGCGAGAGTGGGATTTTGGAGTGGAGACCGAGAGAAAGGAAGAGAGATAGATAGGAGAGAAAACATCCTTGGCTAAGCAAGTGTGATGCTCTAACGATGCCACGCTGTAAACCATATATCTATGATAGATAGGTCTGTATCAACTCCCCCTTCCTCTGAGGACTGATCAACCTCTTAGATGTATCTCTACTCACACAGAGGACGATCTCACAGAGACCAGCTCTCACACGCTCTTACAGACCGCTCTCTCTGTCTCTGTCTCTCCCAGGGTATTTATACCAGTTGATTAAACTTTCCTCTGCTGAGTACACATGAGAGGTAAACAGGTGGAGGTTTATATAGGAGCTCAGGGGGCTCCTCACAGAAACACGTGCTGTTCATCTGTGTTCACTGCAACAGCTACTTTTATACTATAGTAACTTATCATAGCTTCACATGCACATGGTGCACTTAATGTAAAATGTTGTCCCTGGTCTGAACAGAGGCCAGGCACAACAACACTCTGACCACACAGCTAGTGGAGGACACAGCTAGTGGAGGACACAGCTAGTGGAGGACACAGCTAGTGGAGGACACAGAGAGTGGAGGACACAGCTAGTGGAGGACAACGTTAAGCCAGCCAACAGGACAACCACAGACATTCTGGAAGCATGATTGGGAAAGTAAGTGGAAGGGTTTGTGGCAAGGCACAAGCGCACATACTCAAACACGCGCACACACGCGCGCACACACACACACACACACACACACACACACACACACACACACACACACACACACACACACACACACACACACACACACACACACACACACACACACACACACACACACACACACACACACACTAGCCCTAGTTTGGATTCCTTCATACTGTGGTTTGCCACAGCACAATAATGACCCTAGATATATGGCCATATAGAATAGATTGAATGGTACCTATGTTGCTGCATCGCGGCTGACCCTTTCCTGGCTACCAATCCCTCTGTGTGTGTGTGAGTGTGAGTGTGTGTGTGTGTGTGTGTGTGTGTGTGTGTGTGTGTGTGTGTGTGTGTGTGTGTGTGTGTGTGTGTGTGTGTGTGTGTGTGTGTGTGTGTGTGTGTGTGTGTGTGTGTGTGTGTGTGTGTGTGTGTGTGTGTGTGTGTGTGTGTGTGTGTGTGTGTGTGTGTGTCTGTGTGTGTCTGTGTGTGTCTGTGTGTTTCTCGTGGGGTTGGGTTAAAAGCATAATATGAATTTCCATGATCTGAACAAAAATGGACAATAAAGTATTAGTCTTGTCTAGAAAACTGCAGGCCCTTGTATATGAGAGCAGCACGGATGACTCTGCACCTCCACTAAGGTAATATGATGAACTGGGATAACCTCTGCTGGACAGCAGTCAGAGAAGTAGACACACCTGCAACACCCAGTCTGGCCTGCAGAGGGCAGCCTGATCTCAGCCTCCCCTCAGGAGTATCCCCTGAGGAGTCTCCCCAGAGGCAGCAGCCACAGGCCATCAACAGCCATACCTCAAAAGAGTTCATAATTTCAGGTTTCAACCAAGAAGCGTATAAAGCTCTTAGACTTGGACAATGTCACATAATTCCATGGTAGCCATGTTAGTGTTTTCCAGGCAATGTTCTGTAAGGACTGACTCTGACAACATCAAACTCACAGTCTGCACCTGACAGCAAATGTGTTACATCAGAAACGTATGTAAGCATTTTAAGGAAAGGGGCAAAGAATGATACATTTGACAAGCATTAATTTAGAGCCTGATTGTCAGTAGAGAAAACAGGTGCATCTCAATAGTGTGGTGGTTTCCTATCCTCTTCTCCTTTCCTCCAGTTTGAGTGAAAATTAAAGAACTGGTTCTGGTTGGCTTATTTCATGTTGGTTTCACTTTTATCATGTTATCAGAGTAGATAGGAGAGGAGAGGAGAGGAGAGGAGAGGACGCTGTTTCAGACTATTGAGATGTACTCCATAAGAATCTATGAGAATCTGTGCAGCGGTGGTGCTATACTACAATACAGCAAACATTTTATATACAGCAAGGACATATTTCAAGAGTAATTGTAAAGACCATGATAACAATCTCAGCAATATGATGCAGATGAGGAGGAAAAGGTCAAGGAAAAGGAAAGGAGGGAGTGGAGGAGATAGAAGTGTGATACTGTTTACTGTCGATTTTTTTGCAACACCTTATTGAATATAAATATGTGTACTAAACATTAGGAACACCTTACTAATGTTGAGGCATGGATTCAATAAGGTATCGAAAGCGTTCCACAGGGATGCTGGCCCATGTTGACTCCAATGCTTCCTACAGTTGTGTCAGGTTGGCTGGATGTCCTTTGGGTGGTGGACCATTCTTGATACACACAGAAAAGCGTGAAAAACCTGGTAGCTTTGCTGTTCTTGACTCAAACCGGTGTGCCTGGCACATACGACCATACGCCGTTCAGACACTTATATAGTTTGTCTTGACCATTCTCCCCTTGAATGGCACATATACACAATCCATCTCTCAATTCTCTCAACGCTTTAAAATCCTTCTTCAACCTGTCTCCTCCCCTTCATCTACACTTATTGAAGTGGATTTAACAAGTGACATCAATAAGGCATCATAGCTTTCAACTGGATTCAACTGGTTAGTCTTCATTTATTTATATATATATATATATATATATATATATATATATATATATATATATATACCTTACTAATCAGTATACCTTATATATATACAGTTGAAGTCGGAAGTTTACATTCACTTTGGTTGGAGTCATTAAAACTCGTTTTTCAACCACTCCACAAATTTCTTGTTAACAAACTATAGTTTTGGCAAGTCGGTTCGGACATCTACTTTGTGCATGACACAAGTAATTGTTTTTTGTTTTTGTTTTTTTCCAACAATTGTTTACCATTGTTCGCCATAAAAAACACCAGACTACGGTTTGCTACGGCACATGGGGACAAAGATCGTATTTTTTGGAGAAATGTCCTCTGGTCTGATGAAACAGAAATGACCATCGTTGTGTTTGGAGGAGGCTTGCAATCCAAACAATCCAAATCTGTCATTGAAATTGTGTTTTAATGCCCTTTGGGACGAGACCATTTTCCAACACAGGAACATTTGCCCAACAGGAGTAAAGACAAGCCATCCTAACCGTGAGGCACGGGGGTGGCAGCATCATGTTGTGGGGATGCTTTGCTGCAGGAGGGACTGGTGCACTTCACAAAATAGATTGTATCATGAGTAAGGAAAATGATGAGGATATATTGAAGCAACATCTTAAGACATCAGTCAGGCAGTGAAAGCTTTCTTCCAAAGTCGTGGCAAAATGGCTTAAGGACAACAAAGTCAAGGTATTGGAGTGGCCTTCACAAAGCCCTGACCTCAATCCCATAGAAGATTTGTGGGTAGAACTGAAAAAGCGTGTGCGAGCAAGGAGGCCTACAAACCTGACTCAGTTACACCAGCTTTGTCAGGAGGAATGGGCCAACATTCACCCAACTCATTGTGGGAAGCTTGTGGAAGGCTACCCGAAAAGTTTGACCCAAGGTAAACAATTTAAAGGCAATGCTACCAAATACCAATTGAGTAAATGTAAACTTCTGACCCACTGGGAATGTGATGAAAGAAATGAATGCTGAAATAAATCATTCTCTCTACTATTATTATGACATTTCACATTCTTAAAATAAAGTGGTGATCCTAACTGACCTAAAACAGGGAATTTTTACCAGGATTAAATGTATTTGGTTAAGGTGTATGTAAACTTCCGACTTCAACTGTGTATATATATTTCAAAAACATGTTTTTTTAAGGGTGATTGCCTATTCGTGCTTTGAGATTCTTTTTTTGTTATTTTTTGTTGTTGATTTGGACAATTTACATAGAATTTTCTCTAAACTCTCAATGTTAATTTTATTATTGAAAGAATGGTATTTGTTCACTTGATTGGAATCTAATGGTTACAATGTACCCATCTTTGCTCTCATATTGACACAGTATTTCTTTGAACTTAAAAGGGTAACTTGGTTTGTGATCCAAGCTGATTGTTACAGAAAGAGGGTATACAGAAGATAGAAAAGGAAGACAAGGTGGATGAGGATATTAGTAGTTGGAGGAGAGGAGAAAGAGGAGAGGAGGGAGGAAAGAGAGGAGAGGATATGAGAGAGTTGCATAGATTCACAGGAGATGGGCTGAGATGAGGAGAGGAGACAAGGAGGAGGAAAAGGAGATGCGAGAGAAAAGAGGAGGTGGGGGAATGAGGAGTGAGACAGAGGAAAGAGGAGGTGGGGGAATGAGGAGTGAGACAGAGGAAAGAGGAGGTGGGGGAATGAGGAGTGAGACAGAGGAAAGAGGAGGTGGGGGAATGAGGAGTGAGACAGAGGAAAGAGGAGGTGGGGGAATGCGGAGTGAGACAGAGAAAAAAGGAGGTGGGGGAATGAGGAGTGAGACAGAGGAAAGAGGAGGTGGGGGAATGAGGAGTGAGACAGAGGAAAGAGGAGGTGGGGGAATGAGGAGTGAGACAGAGGAAAGAGGAGGTGGGGGAATGAGGAGTGAGACAGAGGAAAGAGGAGGTGGGGGAATGCGGAGTGAGACAGAGAAAAAAAGGAGGTGGGGGAATGAGGAGTGAGACAGAGAAAAGAGGAGGTGGGGGAATGAGGAGTGAGACAGAGGAAAGAGGAGGTGGGGGAATGAGGAGTGAGACAGAGAAAAGAGGAGGTGGGGGAATGAAGAGTGAGATAGAGGAAAGAGGTGGGGGACTGAGGAGTGAAACAGAGGAAAGAGGAGGTGGGGGAATGAGAAGTGAGACAGAGGAATGAGGAGGTGGGGGAATGAGGAGTGAGACGGGGGAAAGAAGAGGTGGGGGAATGAGGAGTGAGACAGAGGAATGAGGAGGTGGGGGAATGAGAAGTGAGACAGAGGAATGAGAAGGTGGGGGAATGAGGAGTGAAACAGAGGAAAGAAGAGGTTGGAGGATGAGGATAGAGACAGAGGAAAGAGGAGGTGGGGGAATGCGGAGTGAGACAGAGAAAAAAGGAGGTGGGGGAATGAGGAGTGAGACAGAGAAAAGAGGAGGTGGGGGAATGAGGAGTGAGACAGAGGAAAGAGGAGGTGGGGGAATGAGGAGTGAGACAGAGAAAAGAGGAGGTGGGGGAATGAAGAGTGAGATAGAGGAAAGAGGTGGGGGAATGAGGAGTGAAACAGAGGAAAGAGGAGGTGGGGGAATGAGAAGTGAGACAGAGGAATGAGGAGGTGGGGGAATGAGGAGTGAGACGGGGGAAAGAAGAGGTGGGGGAATGAGGAGTGAGACAGAGGAATGAGGAGGTGGGGGAATGAGAAGTGAGACAGAGGAATGAGAAGGTGGGGAAATGAGGAGTGAAACAGAGGAAAGAAGAGGTTGGAGGATGAGGATAGAGACAGAGGAAAGAGGAGGTGGGGGAATGAGGAGTGAGACAGAGGAAAGAGGAGGTGGGGGAATGAGGAGTGAGTGAGGAGGTGGGGGAAGGAGGAGACAGGAGGTGGGGGAATGAGGAGGAGACAGAGGAAGAGGAGGTGGGGGATGAGGATAGAGACAGAGGAAAGAGGAGGTGGGGGAATGAGGAGTGAGACAGAGGAAAGAGGAGGTGGGGGAATGAGAAGTGAGACAGAGGAATGAGGAGGTGGGGGGATGAGGAGAGTGAGACAGGGGAAAGAGGAGGTGGGGGAATGAGGAGTGAGATAGAGGAAAGAGGAGGTGGGGGAATGAGGAGTGAGACAGGGGAAAGAGGTAGGGGAATGAGGAGTGAGACAAAGGAAAGAGGAGGTGGGGGAATGAGGAGTGAGACAGAGAAAAGAGGAGGTGGGGGAATGAAGAGTGAGATAGAGGAAAGAGGTGGGGGAATGAGGAGTGAGACAGGGGAAAGAGTTGGGGGAATGAGCAGTGAGACAGAGGAAAGAGGAGGTGGGGGAATGAGGAGTGAGACAGAGAAAAGAGGAGGTGGGGGAATGAAGAGTGAGATATAGGAAAGAGGTGGGGGAATGAGAAGTGAGACAGAGGGATGAGGAGGTGGGGGAATGAGGAGTGAGACAGGGGAAAGAAGAGGTGGGGGAATGAGGAGTGAGACAGAGGAATGAGGAGGTGGGGGAATGAGAAGTGAGACAGAGGAATGAGAAGGTGGGGGAATGAGGAGTGAGACAGAGGAAAGAAGAGGTGGGGGATGAGGATAGAGACAGAGGAAAGAGGAGGTGGGGGAATGAGGAATGAGACAGAGGAAAGAGGAGGTGGGGGAATGAGGAGTGAGACAGAGGAAAGAAATGAGGTGGGGGGATGAGGATAGAGACAGAGGAAAGAGGAGGTGGGGGAATGAGGAGTGAGACAGAGGAAAGAGGAGGTGGGGGAATGAGAAGTGAGACAGAGGAATGAGGAGGTGGGGGGATGAGGAGTGAGACAGGGGAAAGAGGAGGTGGGGGAATGAGGAGTGAGATAGAGGAAAGAGGTGGGGGAATGAGGAGTGAGACAGGGGAAAGAGGTAGGGGAATGAGGAGTGAGACAAAGGAAAGAGGAGGTGGGGGAATGAGGAGTGAGACAGATGAAAGAAGAGGTGGGGGGATGAGGATAGAGACAGAGACAGAGGAAAGAGGAGGTGGGGGAATGAGGAGTGAGACAGAGAAAAGAGGAGGTGGGGGAATGAAGAGTGAGATAGAGGAAAGAGGTGGGGGAATGAGGAGTGAGACAGGGGAAAGAGTTGGGGGAATGAGGAGTGAGACAGAGGAAAGAGGAGGTGGGGGAATGAGGAGTGAGACAGAGGAAAGAGGAGGTGGGGGAATGAGGAGTGAGACAGGGAAAAGAGGAGTTAGGGGAATGAGGAGTGAGACAGGGGAAAGAGGAGGTGGGGGAATGAGGAGTGAGATAGAGGAAAAATGAGGTGGGGGAATGAGGAGTGAGACAGGGGAAAGAGGAGGTGGGGGAATGAGGAGTGAGACAGGGGAAAGAGGAAATGGGGGAATGAGGATTGAGACAGAGGAATGAGGAGGTGGGGGAATGAGGAGTGAGATAGAGGAAAGAGGTGGGGGAATGAGGAGTGAGACAGGGGAAAGATGTAGGGGAATGAGGAGTGAGACAAAGGAAAGAGGAGGTGGGGGAATGAGAAGTGAGACAGAGGAATGAGGAGGTGGGGAATGAGGAATGAGACAGAGGAAAGAAGAGGTGGGGGGATGAGGATAGAGACAGAGGAAAGAGGAGGTGGGGGAATGAGGAGTGAGACAGAGAAAAGACGGGGTGGGGGAATGAAGAGTGAGATAGAGGAAAGAGGTGGGGGAAAGAGGAGGTGGGGGAATGAGGAGTGAGACAGAGGGGGAATGAAGAGTTGGGGGAATGAGGAGTGAGACAGAGGAAAGAGGAGGGGGGGGAATGAGGAGTGAGACAGAGGAAAGAGGAGGTGGGGGAATGAGGAGTGAGACAGAGGAAAGAGGAGGTGGGGGAATGAGGAGTGAGACAGGGAAAAGAGGAGTTAGGGGAATGAGGAGTGAGACAGGGGAAAGAGGAGGTGGGAGAATGAGGAGTGAGATAGAGGAAAAATGAGGTGGGGGAATGAGGAGTGAGACGGGGAAAGAGGAGGTGGGGGAATGAGGAGTGAGACAGGGGAAAGAGGAAATGGGGGAATGAGGATTGAGACAGAGGAATGAGGAGGTGGGGGAATGAGAAGTGAGATAGAGGAAAGAGGTGGGGGAATGAGGAGTGAGACAGGGGAAAGATGTAGGGGAATGAGGAGTGAGACAAAGGAAAGAGGAGGTGGGGGAATGAGAAGTGAGACAGAGGAATGAGGAGGTGGGGAATGAGGAATGAGACAGAGGAAAGAAGAGGTGGGGGGATGAGGATAGAAACAGAGGAAAGAGGAGGTGGGGGAATGAGGAGTGAGACAGAGAAAAGACGGGGTGGGGGAATGAAGAGTGAGATAGAGGAAAGAGGTGGGGGAATGAGGAGTGAGACAGGGGAAAGAGTTGGGGGAATGAGGAGTGAGACAGAGGAAAGAGGAGGTGGGGGAATGAGGAGTGAGGCAGAGGAATGAGGAGGTGGGGGAATGAGGAGTGAGACAGGGGAAAGAGGTAGGAGAATGAAGAGTGAGACAAAGGAAAGAGGAGGTGGGGGAATGAGGAGTGAGACAGATGAAAGAGGAGGTGGGGGAATGAGGAGTGAGACAGGGAAAAGAGGAGTTAGGGGAATGAGGAGTGAGACAGGGGAAAGAGGAGGTGGGGGAATGAGGAGTGAGACAGGGGAAAGAGGAGGTGTGGGAATGAGGAGTGAGACAGGGGAAAGAGGAGGTGGAGGAATGAGGAGTTAGACAGGGGAAAGAGGAGGTGGGGGAATGAGGAGTGAGACAGAGGAAAGAGGAGGTGGGGGAATGAGGAGTGAGACAGAGGAAAGAGGAGGTGGGGGAATGAGGAGTGAGACAGAGGAAAGAGGAGGTGGTGGGAATGAGGAGTGAGACAGAGAAAAAATGAGGTGGGGGAATGAGGAGTGAGACAGAGGAAAGATGAGGTGGGGGAATGAGGAGTGAGACAGGGGAAAGAGGTAGGGGAATGAAGAGTGAGACAAAGGAAAGAGGAGGTGGGGGAATGAGGAGTGAGACAGATGAAAGAGGAGGTGGGGGAATGAGGAGTGAGACAGGGGAAAGAGGAGGTGGGGGAATGAGGAGTGAGACAGAGAAAAGAGGAGGTGGGGGAATGAAGAGTGAGATAGAGGAAAGAGGTGGGGGAATGAGGAGTGAGACAGGGGAAAGAGTTGGGGGAATGAGGAGTGAGACAGAGGAAAGAGGAGGTGGGGGAATGAGGAATGAGACAGAGGAAAGACGGGTGGGGGAATGAAGAGTGAGATAGAGGAAAGAGGTGGGGGAATGAGGAGTGAGACAGGGGAAAGAGTTGGGGGAATGAGGAGTGAGACAGAGGAAAGAGGAGGTGGGGGAATGAGGAGTGAGACAGAGGAATGAGGAGGTGGGGGAATGAGGAGTGAGACAGGGGAAAGAGGTAGGGGAATGAAGAGTGAGACAAAGGAAAGAGGAGGTGGGGGAATGAGGAGTGAGACAGATGAAAGAGGAGGTGGGGGAATGAGGAGTGAGACAGGGGAAAGAGGAGGTGGGGGAATGAGGAGTGAGACAGAGAAAAGAGGAGGTGGGGGAATGAAGAGTGAGATAGAGGAAAGAGGTGGGGGAATGAGGAGTGAGACAGGGGAAAGAGTTGGGGGAATGAGGAGTGAGACAGAGGAAAGAGGAGGTGGGGGAATGAGGAGTGAGACAGAGGAAAGAGGAGGTGGGGGAATGAGAAGTGAGACAGAGGAATGAGGAGGTGGGAGAATGAGGAGTGAGACAGGGGAAAGAGGAGGTGGGGGAATGAGGAGTGAGACAGAGGAAAAATGATGTCGGGGAATGAGGAGTGAGACAGGGGAAAGAGGAGGTGGGGGAATGAGGAGTGAGACAGAGGAATGAGGAGGTGGGGGAATGAGGAGTGAGATAGAGGAAAGAGGTGGGGGAATGAGGAGTGAGACAGGGGAAAGAGGTAGGGGAATGAGGAGTGAGACAAAGGAAAGAGGAGGTGGGGGAATGAGGAGTGAGACAGATGAAAGAGGAGGTGGGGGAATGAGGAGTGAGACAGGGAAAAGAGGAGTTAGGGGAATGAGGAGTGAGACAGGGGAATGAGGAGGTGGGGGAATGAGGAGTGAGACAGGGGAAAGAGGTGGGGGAATGAGGAGTGAGACAGGGGAAAGAGGTAGGGGAATGAGGAGTGAGACAAAGGAAATAGGAGGTGTGGGAATGAGGAGTGAGACAGATGAAAGAGGAGGTGGGGGAATGAGAAGTGAGACAGAGGAATGAGGAGGTGGGGGAATGAGAAGTGAGACAGAGGAAATAAGAGGTGGGGGGATGAGGATAGAGACAGAGGAAAGAGGAGTTGGGGGAATGAGGAGTGAGACAGAGAAAAGAGGAGGTGGGGGAATGAAGAGTGAGATAGAGGAAAGAGGTGGGGGAATGAGGAGTGAGACAGAGGAAAGAGGAGGTGGGGGAAAAGGGAATTGAGACAGAGAAAAGAGGAGGTGGGGGAATGAAGAGTGAAATAGAGGAAAGAGGTGGGGGAATGAGGAGTGAGACAGGGGAAAGAGTTGGGGGAATGAGGAGTGAGACAGAGGAAAGAGGAGGTGGGGGAATAAGGAGTGAGACAGAGGAAAGAGGAGGTGGGGGAATGAGAAGTGAGACAGAGGAATGAGGAGGTGGGGAAATGAGGAGTGAGACAGGGGAAAGAGGAGGTGGGGGAATGAGGAGTGAGACAGGGGAAAGAGGAGGTGGGGGAATGAGGAGTGAGACAGAGGAATGAAGAGGTGGGGGAATGAGGAGTGAGACAGAGAAAAGAGGAGGTGGGGGAATGAAGAGTGAGACAGAGGAAAAATGAGGTGGGGCAATGAGGAGTGAGACAGGGGAAAGAGGAAGTGGGGGAATGAGGAGTGAGACAGGGGAAAGAGGAGGTGGGGGAATGAGGAGTGAGACAGAGGAATGAGGAGGTGGGGGAATGAGGAGTGAGATAGAGGAAAGAGGTGGGGGAATGAGGAGTGAGACAGGGGAAAGAGGTAGGGGAATGAGGAGTGAGACAAAGGAAAAAGAACAGAACACTACTCTATTCATCTCTCTGTCAGGAACAGAACCCTACTCTATTCATCTCTCTGTCAGGAACAGACCCCTATTCTATTATTCTCTCTGTCAGGAACAGAACCCTATTATATTATTCTCTCTGTCAGGAACAGAACCCTATTCTATTCTTGTCTCTGTCAGGAACAGAACCCTACTCTATTCATCTCTCTGTCAGGAACAGAACCCTATTCTATTATTCTCTCTGTCAGGAACAGAACCCTATTCTATTATTCTCTCTGTCAGGAACAGAACACTACTCTATTCATCTCTCTGTCAGGAACAGAACCCTCTTCTATTATTCTCTCTGTCAGGAACAGAACCCTATTCTATTCTTCTCTCTGTCAGGAACAGAACCCTATTCTATTCATCTCTCTGTCAGGAACAGAACCCTATTCTATTCATCTCTCTGTCAGGAACAGAACCCTCTTCTATTCTTCTCTCTGTCAGGAACAGAACCCTATTCTTCTCTATTCTATTCTCTCTGTCAGGAACAGAACCCTACTCTATTCTCTCTCTGTCAGGAACAGAACCCTATTCTATTCTTCTCTCTGTCAGGAACAGAACCCTATTCTATTCATCTCTCTGTCAGAAACAGAACCCTTTCTATTCATCTCTCTGTCAGGAACAGAACCCTATTCTATTATTCTAACAGAACCCTTTCTATTCTCTCTCTGTCAGGAACAGAACCCTATTCTATTCATCTCTCTGTCAGGAACTGTCAGGAACAGAACCCTATTCTATTCTAGGAACAGAACCCTATTCTATTCTTCTCTCTGTCAGGAACAGAACCCTATTCTATTCATAGGAACAGAACCCTATTCTATTCTCTCTGTCAGGAACAGAACCCTATTCTATTCATCTCTCTGTCAGGAACAGAACCCTATTCTATTCTTCTCTCTGTCAGGAACAGAACCCTATTCTATTCTTCTCTCTGTCAGGAACAGAACCCTATTCTATTCTTCTCTCTGTCAGGAACAGAACCCTATTCTATTCATCTCTCTGTCAGGAACAGAACCCTACTCTATTCATCTCTCTGTCAGGAACAGAACCCTATTCTATTCTTCTCTCTGTCAGGAACAGAACCCTATTCTATTCATCTCTCTGTCAGGAACAGAACCCTATTCTATTCATCTCTCTGTCAGGAACAGAACCCTATTCTATTCTTCTCTCTGTCAGGAACAGAACCCTATCTATTCTTCTCTCTGTCAGGAACAGAACCCTTCTTCTCTCTGTCATTCTATTCTTCTCTCTGTCAGGAACAGAACCCTATTCTATTCTTCTCTCTGTCAGGAACAGAACCCTATTCTATTCTTCTCTCTGTCATTCTATTCTCTCTGTCAGGAACAGAACCCTATTCTATTCATCTCTCTGTCAGGAACAGAACCCTATTCTATTCTTCTCTCTGTCAGGAACAGAACCCTATTCTATTCTTCTCTCTGTCAGGAACAGAACCCTATTCTATTCTCTCTGTCAGGAACAGAACCCTATTCTATTCTTCTCTCTGTCAGGAACAGAACCCTATTCTATTCTTCTCTCTGTCAGGAACAGAACAGAGGACCCTATTCTATTCTTCTCTCTGTCAGGAACAGAACCCTCTCTTCTGTCAGGAACAGAACCCTCTTCTATTCTTCTCTCTGTCAGGAACAGAACCCTATTCTATTCTTCTCTCTGTCAGGAACAGAACCCTATTCTATTCATTCTCTCTGTCAGGAACAGAACCCTATTCTATTCATCTCTCTGTCAGGAACAGA
The DNA here is from genome assembly GCF_036934945.1 of Oncorhynchus masou masou. Lineage (NCBI taxonomy): Eukaryota > Metazoa > Chordata > Actinopteri > Salmoniformes > Salmonidae > Oncorhynchus > Oncorhynchus masou. The sequence goes on from NC_088216.1 coordinate 62,012,961, forward strand.
ACCCTATTCTATTCTTCTCTCTGTCAGGAACAGAACCCTATTCTATTCTTCTCTCTGTCAGGAACAGAACCCTATTCTATTCTTCTCTCTGTCAGGAACAGAACCCTATTCTATTCTTCTCTCTGTCAGGAACAGAACCCTATTCTATTCTTCTCTCTGTCAGGAACAGAACCCTATTCTATTCTTCTCTCTGTCAGGAACAGAACCCTATTCTATTCTTCTCTCTGTCAGGAACAGAACCCTATTCTATTCTTCTCTCTGTCAGGAACAGAACCCTATTCTATTCTTCTCTCTGTCAGGAACAGAACCCTATTCTATTCTTCTCTCTGTCAGGAACAGAACCTATTCTATTCATCTCTCTGTCAGGAACAGAACCCTATTCTATTCATTCTCTGTCAGGAACAGAACCCTCTTCTATTCTTCTCTCTGTCAGGAACAGAACCCTATTCTATTCATCTCTCTGTCAGGAACAGAACCCTATTCTATTTCAGCATGGTGAGATCCAGGAGGAGACAACAGTCTATTGTTTAAGTCCCTATCTAAATTTGTGACCAATAATGCTTCAAATAGCCATGCTCTCATGCATTTAACACCATGTCATACACACCCTACTATTCTCAATCCTGTGCCAAGCAGAACCCACACTTCTCTCTGCAAAACTCAATCCCGCTGCCATGACACCATTCTACATTACAACACACACACACACACACACACACACACACACACAACACAACACACACACACACACACACAGGAACAGAACACACACACACACACAGTAGAGAACAGAACCCTAGAGAAGAGAAGAGAAGAGAAGAGAAGAGAAGAGAAGAGAAGAGAAGAGAAGAGAAGAGAAGAGAAGAGAAGAAGAGGCAATAAAAGCTATGAAATTAACCTCCCGCCTGGTTTTCTAATCCCCTGGCTCCAACAGGTTGAGACGGCTATGTGTGTGTGTGTGTGTGTGTGTGTGTGTGTGTGTGTGTGTGTGTGTGTGTGTGTGTGTGTGTGTGTGTGTGTGTGTGTGTGTGTGTGTGTGTGTGTGTGTGTGTGTGTGTGTGTGTGTGTGTGTGTGTGTGTGTGTTTCATCAGACATCCACAATGCAGTTGTGCTTTTCCTCTGGTATTATTAGGGCTCTATGTTAGCCTGTGTGTTAGCCTGTTGGGTAGCCTGTGTGTTAGCCTGTGGGTTAGAATGTGTGTTAGCCTGAGTGTTAGCCTGTGTTTTAGCCTGTGGGTTAGCCTGTGGGTTAGCCTGTGTATTAGCCTGTGGGTTAGCCTGAGTGTTAGCCTGTGGGTTAGCCTGTGTGTTAGCCTGTGGGTTAGCCTGTGTTTTAGCCTGTGGGTTAGCCTGTGGGTTAGCCTGTGTATTAGCCTGTGGGTTAGCCTGTGTATTAGCCTGTGGGTTAGCCTGAGTGTTAGCCTGTGTTTTAGCCTGTGGGTTAGCCTGTGGGTTAGCCTGTGTGTTAGCCTGTGGGTTAGCCTGTGTGTTAGCCTGTGTGTTAGCCTGAGTGTTAGCCTGTGTTTTAGCCTGTGGGTTAGCCTGTGGGTTAGCCTGTGTATTAGCCTGTGGGTTAGCCTGTGTGTTAGCCTGTGTGTTAGCCTGAGTGTTAGCCTGTGTTTTAGCCTGTGGGTTAGCCTGTGGGTTAGCCTGTGTGTTAGCCTGTGGGTTAGCCTGTGTATTAGCCTGTGGGTTAGCCTGTGGGTTAGCCTGTGGGTTAGTCTGTGGGTTAGCCTGTGTGTTAGACTGTGTATTAGCCTGTTTGTTAGCCTGTGGGTTAGCCTGTGGGTTAGCCTGTGTGTTAGCCTGTGGGTTAGCCTGTGTATTAGCCTGTGGGTTAGCCTGTGGGTTAGCCTGTGGGTTAGTCTGTGGGTTAGCCTGTGTGTTAGACTGTGTATTAGCCTGTTTGTTAGCCTGTGGGTTAGCCTGTGGGTTAGCCTGTGTGTTAGACTGTGTATTAGCCTGTGGGTTAGCCTGTGGGTTAGCCTGTGGGTTAGCCTGTGTGTTAGATTGTGTGTTAGCCTGTGGGTTAGCCTGTGTGTTAGATTGTGTGTTAGCCTGTGGGTTAGCCTGTGGGTTAGCCTGTGGGTTAGCCATAGCATATTAGAGTGAGCGGCAGGGGGTCTGGGGACAGGCCGCTGACAGGAGGACAGGAATGTGACAACACGACTACAGCTTCATCACACCACTTCGTCACCACTGGTATTTGTATTTGCTGTGTGTGGTGTGTGTCTGTTTGCAGTGTCTGAGTGTAGTGTGTGTGTCTGTTTGCAGTGTGAGGCGCCACAGTGTAGTGCAACGCCAAGGTCCCTGCTTTCTCTGGTTACTGATCAGCTGCCATCTCTTTATCGCCTGCCTGAAGCACAACTGACCATGGCCTTATAGTCTATTTCACACACACCAATGCTGCTCAAAGGTGGTACTGCTCACAGCGTGTAAACCCTCATCAGACAGTCTAGAGAATCCTGAACAGGTTTGTCATTTGACAGAGCCAACATGGCGCAGTAAAATAATAACATTCTTTATCATAACAGACTAAGTTTAATATTTAATTGTCTTTGAATTTATATTTACTTATAGTTCAACTTTAACTAGAAGAGCATGACCATCGTTTATTCTCTCATTTCTTTACAACAAACCTGACAGCATATCAACTCAACACCTGTATTAAAACCAGCAGGTTCATGGTCGGCTTGGTTCAATCACCACTGACATTGGTCCTCAAAGGCTAATGGGCTTTACTAAGTTAAAGGAGTTACATATAGAATTTTTTCAGAAAATGTCCATAATATATCTGCAGTAATATAGTGGAATGACACTGCTTCACAATATATTTTCACAAAATCGTATTCTAAAATGCAGACATTCTATTTGACAACAGAAGCCAGACCGTCGTATGTTGTCAAGATGGGAAAACTGCACCCTCCCTCTCTTACATTGGTGTCACTCAAATGCATGGTCATCTCCTCCTCCTGCACAATGAACAATGGCAGACTGGCAGAATGGGCCGATGTAGAAATCCCTCTTGTCATTTCTGGGTTTCTACAATTTTACAATCTTTGCTGAATGACAGTTTATTTGAGAAAACAAGCATTGAATTGTGTAGGGAATCATTGTACCATTTAAATAGCTTTGAAATATCTTTTCAATAACAAAAATAAATAAATTATAAAGCTGTTTGAAGTTAGTGGAGGAAACTGAAAGTTAAATAGTCTCCTCCATGATCCATGCTATCCGGGATCCTTGGGGTGTTAGATAGCGCTCACCTTTCCAGGATGTTGTGGAAAATGGGATGAGGGAAGGGGGAAAGTTGTTTATATTCAGCCTAAGAGTTTTGCAATTCATCTAGCTTCCACATGGACAATATATTCTACATACAGCACCTTTAATATGTAGCTACTGTAGGCATATTCCTTCAAACTGGGAGATCAAGTCAAGCAATAGTCTATGAAAACACTGCATGGGTGTTTAAAAAACAATTACTCAATGGATTTGAAGTTTCAAATGCGATGACCAATCTAAAACAAATAAACGAGGATTATGATCTTCTCCCCAGGGGCAATTCACGCGGCTTATGCTGAGTAAATAAATTAAATTAAAGCAAGAAACCAACACATCTAACCGCTGACGGGTCGCACGCACTCCGCTTTCCCTTTGACGCATGCCAGACGTCTGTCAGTTATATGATGACGCGTCTAATCCCCCTTACACACACACACACACACACACACACACACACACACACACACACACACACACACACACACACACACACACACACACACACACACACACACACACACACACACACACAGGAGCCAGCTGTTTACCGGGCCTGGGAGCTGGAACCCCTCGAGCCTCGAGCAGGTGCAAGTCGCTAGCGCTAGAAGAGGAAAGGAAAAGGAGAGGAGGGTGAAAAGAAGGTGTTGACAGATAAACTAATGAACAGTAGTACTGCAGGCCAGTCAGCCTTCTGGGGAGGCTGTAGGAGCATGACTCAGCGCTTAGTAGCCGATGAGTGGTTTAGAGAGGGAACCCGAAATTCACACGGGATTTCAGGCAATAAGAAAATGATTTAGGCCAAAACCAAATAGTTCACTCAACAGTGCTCCATCAAACTGTTATGACTAAAATATTTCGCTTACCCAAAATCTTAAGCAAATTCGAAAGATAATTTTAAACATTCATGAGATTTGGCAGGTTTAACGAATTGTATCCTAAATTGGAATCAATAATTTTCTCTTTGTTGTTTTGTTTTGAAAAATAAGCATGCAATTAGGTTATCCCCCCAGAATGTCTCCTAATAATTGTTCTAATAATTGAATAACTCTTCCATCCGCTGACAATGTTCAATAGAATGAGAATGTTAAAATAGCCTACACTGACTAACGTGCGTGATAAAATGAAACACCGTCACTAAAAACGTAAACAAATAATTGGATCGACTTGGAAATCATGATGACGTCATTGAGTTATGTATTAAACAATTGTATCAGCTACTACCTGTAGGATAATTTAATAATTTAAATGTATATCTGCATGTCGCTACAGGCCTTTTCGATTTCAGCAAAGAACAAAACAAGTATTTAAAAGATTATTGAGATCACCAAGAGAACATAGGCCTATAGAAATAATTTAGGCTATTTCATTTTCTCTGCGTTAGCCTAAACAATTAAAATGCGCTGAGCCATTACAAGTTGAACATGTTTCAGGAATTGTTTTTCATATAGACGTCTACAAAATGTGGACAATTATTCTAAATCGACCCTTTCATCGAAAACAGCTGTTTTTCGTTAAATAATGTCTAAATCTCCTGCTCTTGTTCAATGAGCCACAGCATAACAGACATTAATAAGGAAATAACTCTGGGAAATAATACCAGCATGATGACATGCTTAGTAGCTCGAAATAATCTATTCGATCATATTCGATTCATTCATGAGATATATTGTGGATAGATTTGTATTAATGTGTATAAAGATCCACAGTTATATGCCCATGATTTCGATGCCAAAATTAGGGTATTACTTTCGAATTTCAAACCTCTCTAATAAAATGTACAAATTAATTAACATTTTGTCCATATATCTTCCAAATGTAGGCTACCTGACCTACATAAATATTTGTATTATTGTGCAAAATAGGCCAGGCCAATACATAGGCCTCATTTAAATGTATCACGCCAGTGACTGTTCACATGATCTGACGTAGAGAAAGGTTTCCTCCGCAGTGTTTCCTCTCTCGTCTACCTATGCTGTTCCCACCTGACAGGTCTCCTACCGGGCCCGGGGAGACGGGGCTATGGGTTCAGGGGTGAGGGGGGAGCTGTACATGCTCCCGGTCGGATCCCTCAAACAGAATAATCATATTTAGCAGACTAGCGAGGGTTTTCACATCGCGTGGAACATGCCTGCACACGCCCGCGTTCTGCTCTCTCACCACGCCTTGAGTCAAAAAACACGAGCTGTCATCAAACCCTGTAGCAGTTATGAATAATCCACCATCTATGCGTAATATAATCACAAGGGCTGAATGGGTGTATCATTTGAAGACATTGTAATGTATTGGGATACTATGCATTCATCATGTATACAATCTATAAATGCGTAATGCAAGATTGAATCATGGATATATGAACACAAATAATGATCAGAATTGGGTAGGGATATCCTCCTGTCTACAGAGCCCCTTTCTGTCATACATGCACGATATTAAGTTCACCAGTTATTCACTACATGCCTCTCGCCATATGATACAAACACTAATCATTGAAATAAAAGTTGGTCACACAGTCTTTTAATGGTAAAAAAGAAGGGCAGTAAAACAGACTTGTTGCTCAGCTCTTTCTCTTGAGGTATGCAGACCCACCTAACCACCTCCCACGAGCTCCTCGGAGAGCAAGCACACACATGCGACGGAACAGCGAGGCTCGCGCAGTGGGGAGAAACAGGCAACAATGTACAATGTGTCCATAGTGTAGTCTAGACCCAGTGACGTACTGTGTAGCCTACCCTTCACATTGCAGTGCCCAGGAGACAACTAAGACGGACAACTATGTTTTTTTCTTACCAGGACAACTGAGACTGACAACTAATGGTGTTTTTAGACTGACAAATAGCCAATAATGGAATAGGTCATTCCACACTCAAGATGCCCTAAAAGTGACTTCAGTGATGTAAACAGCGAGGTGAGAGATGATCCTTATTGGACATAGGTGCAGACTGCAGACCAAATATAAGATTGTTAAGGCGTAGCCTTTAGAATAATAACCACAAGGATACTGCCGGCTGGATGAGTGGCCTGGTCACTGGTCGGGTTAACATTTACACAAGACAGGGCATTGAGCTGTGACCCTGCCGACAAAACACAGAGGTCACAGAAACAGGGACAGAGACAGCGAAAAAGACAGAAAGAATGACAGCGTTGGTGATAATGACAGGAACAAGGAAACTAGGAAAGTAATAGGTTTGGGGTGGTTTGAGGAGAGATGGGGGAAATGTTTTGGGAAGAGGCGAGGGAGGTAAAAGGAGAGTGTGTAAAGGGATGGCATGTGGAGGCAAGGCAGAGGTAGTGGGCAGAGAGGGGAAGATGCAGAGGTTAGAGAGAAATAGAGAGAGAGTTGGAGTCCACAAACTTCACTTACAGCCAGTTACTGGCGTTGGCCGAGAGCAGCGCGAGGAAGAGCATCAGCAGGGACCGTAAAACATATTCAGCGGTCATCTCGAGCGCTACCGGGGGAGAACGAGACCAAAGAGAGTTAAAATAATCCACACAAGGTATGGCGGTGATCTCTGCGGGGGGAGGGATGAGAGGTGGCAGCGATGGTCTCGTGAAGGACCGGAGATACGTGGGATCCCGTTAAAGACAGTTAATCCATTGTCACACATCCACAGAGATCCACCGGAGAGGCGCGAGACTCACAGCTGTATCGCCCGGTCCGTTCGCCTCCGGCTCTCCACACAGAGAGAGGAAAAGAAGGGAGGAGAGGGAAAAGAGAGGATGCTAAAAATACGGTAAAACTCTCTTCTCTGTGCCACGGCGCCAAACTCGGGCAGGCTGGGAATGAATTGGACCCTTCTTATTTCACGTGTTTACTCTCGTTCCCGTTTTCTTGGTAACACTACAGGGCGCGCGAGGAACAGATTGGAGTTTTAATCCTTCAGGTGCTCCTCGAGACACTCCTTGATTACGGTATTATTGCTGCTGTGGTCCATTCCAAAGGATGGGCTATTGTTTTCTCCACGTTGTCACACACACATTCACTTGGAAACACACTCTTCACACACTATTTGACACACACACTGTCTGTCTCTGTGCGTCAGTTCTGTGGATGGCACTCTGCGAGGAGAGACAGGGTGAAAGCTGACTTTAGTGGAGGGGCGGCGCGAGGCTAAAGGGAGGTATGGGAATGAGTTTGGAGATGAAGGCGGGTTTAGTGCGTTATGAAGGTATTGTGTGTGTGTGTGCGCGCGCGCTCCGCTTTAAAAGCTCTTCTGGGAGGATGCAATAGCGCAGCCATTTACCATGGCTGGATGGACGTCGAATACTTGTATCACGGCTGACCTGGCTGCACACACACACACACACACACACACACACACACACACACACACACACACACACACACACACACACACACACACACACACACACACACACACACACACACGTTGGCAGAGTCTTGATCCCTCTGTCCCACTCAACCAAATATTCTGTGGTTAGAAGGCTATTTTAAGGCTCACTGAAAACCAGTGCATTTTAGACTGGGGCATTAATGGTGACAAGGGTACAAGTAGTAGCCTAGGCAACAAAGGTATAATAATAATAATAGGAAATGGTTTAAAATGCATACTGATGTAGGCCTAACCCATGCTCATCACAACAATGTCCAGAAACCTATCTGGAATTATTTTCTATGAAAAATGTCTTGTTCACACAAATTATCACACAAGAAACTTCCATGTCAAAAATGGCATATTCATTTGCAGACGTCTTAATAAATAACTACAGTTCAGTCATTTCACCGCGCGGGCAGCCTACATCAGAGCTTGGAGTTCTAATCTCATTGTGTGTGTGATCTAATCTCATTTCACTTATTGGGTTTTAGGGAGCTAAGAATACACCCCACCAGCGCAAGACGCTGCAGCCACGCGGCACCAGCTGTAATATGGCTTCTGCAGCCGCCACACACATGCACACACACGCACGCACGCACGCACGCACACACACACACACACACACACACACACACACACACACACACACACACACACACACACACACACACACACACACACACACACACACACACACACACACACACACACACACACACACACACACACACACACACACACACACACACACACACACAATGAAATGTACAGCCACTTGGGCGTGAGAAGGTGGACAAAACCTTTCCACTAACTGAGTCAGACTGAAAGATCATAACTGAGCTTCTGAAGGACAGGTCGAGTTATAGCATCAGTGAGTTGTTCTGGACATGCATGTTTACAGAAACAATCACTGCTTTGATTCCACAGGAACTCACCGCCACCCTATATAATATAGCTCAAATAATGACTTGACAGATGTTATAAACAGTCATAACAGCTAATGACAAGTGAATGAACTCGGTGATGATACCGACCATGATGCATTATGCTAACCAGGCTCAGTCTGAAGATGAGGTCCTAGAATGGCCAACAGAGGGGGACAGTGAGTAATGTTGGGAGGTGTGTGAAAATCAGGATCAGAACTGTGGACTGGAGCACACACACAAACACACACACGCACGCACGCACGCACACACACACAGCTGCCCAGAGTTCTATTGGGCTGATCTGATTTACTGGTCTTTGGCCGTGGGACAATCCCACAGGAACAATAGATGTGATTAGTTGTCCTGCAGATGCCAAGGACGAGGTGTGCTTGTGGAAGTGTGTGTCTGTCCTTTATCCCCCCTTCTAGTAGGCTGTCAACCAGATCCAAACACAACTACCCTCTATGGTACATTCTTATTGCCATTCTTACAAGGACATTACTGTCTTGGAACATTGGTGCCAACATGGCTTCCATTAAAACTGTCAAATTCAAACAGTACAGTACCATTAGTCCTCGGGTTACTCTGCCCATGAGAACTCAAGTGTGTGTGTTTCCTTGCGTTCCTCTCCGGTGTGTCCCTGGGGTGTTTCCAGTCAGCCTCATTACCTATAAATTACCTCCCGTAATGTCCCGTGTGTGTGTCTGTGTGTCTGTGTGTCTGTGTACATGTGTAAGTATGTTGTAAGTGGCTGCCAGTCCCCTGCTGTGTGTTTAAGTGAAATTAGTGCAGGCATGCGCTGCCTGTGAAAGAAACCAGTATTCATCTATGGACCCCAGAGATCTGGGCCCACCACAAGCAGCACGCAGCCAGCCCACACACTACACCCAGCACACAGCCAGCCCACACACTACACCCAGCACACGCAGCCAGCCCACACACTACACCCAGCATACAGCCAGCCCACACACTACACCCAGCACACAGCCAGCCCACACACTACACCCAGCATACAACCAGCCCTCACACTACACCCAGCATGCAGCCAGCCCACACACTACACCCAGCACGCAGACAGCCAGCACACTACACCCAGCACGCAGCCAGCCCACACACTACACCCAGCTTGCAGCCAGCCCACACACTACACCCAGCATACAACCAGCCCACACACTACACCCAGCATACAGCCAGCCCACACACTACAACAAGCATACAGCCAGCCCACACACTACACCCAGCATATAGCCAGCCCACACACTACACCCAGCATACAGCCAGCCAGCCAGCCCACACACTACACCCAGCATACAGCCAGCCAGCCCACACACTACACCCAGCATACAGCCAGCCCACACACTACACCCAGCACGCAGCCAGCCCACACACTACACCCAGCATACAACCAGCCCTCACACTACACCCAGCACGCAGCCAGCCAGCCCACACACTACCACAAGCATACAGCCAGCCCACACACTACACCCAGCATATAGCCAGCCCACACACTACACCCAGCATACAGCCAGCCAGCCCACACACTACATCCAGCATACAGCCAGCCCACACACTACACCCAGCATACAGCCAGCCAGCCAGCCCACACACTACACCCAGCGTACAGCCAGCCAGCCAGCCAGCCCACACACTACACCCAGCATACAGCCAGCCAGCCAGCCCACACACTACACCCAGCCAGCCAGCCAGCCAGCCAGCCAGCCAGCCAGCCAGCCCACACACTACAACCAGCATACAGCCAGCCAGCCCACACACTACACCCAGCATACAGCCAGCCAGCCCACACACTACATCCAGCACACAGCCAGCCAGCCCACACACTACATCCAGCACACAGCCAGCCAGCCCACACACTCACCTGTGTACAGTATGTGTGTGTGAGAGAGATGAAGCTGTGTGAGAGGGGGTCCTGGGAGAAAGTCCTGAGTCAGAACAGCGTTCCACTAACAGCCTTGTCTCCATAGCAACATGAGCTGGCTCATCCGTCCGTCACGAAGGCATTCTGGGAGGACAGGTTTTATATAGCCTTAGCCAGCATGCTCGGCCCGTTACCCTGGAAACACTAATGTCACAGGACCCCCGTAACATTTACCCCTAGGCCTCTGACACACACACCCACGACAATACTCTGGACGTCTGGTGCCGTAAAACTTCCCCCTGCGTGAGGTCTGATTATACAAGTCTCTAGCCCCCCCCCTCTTCTCTCTCAGGACCAGAAGGTGAAAGTGTCTGTCTCTCATCTAAGATCACATCAGGTTAAGTGTGCATTCTCCCCACTCCTCCTCCTTCCTGCTCAAACACACGCACGCACGCACGCACACACACACACACACACACACACACACACACACACACACACACACACACACACACACACACACACACACACACACACACACACACACACACACACACACACACACACACACAGACTCGTACACACCTGCAAATATTGACCGTGTGGATGTTTCTCTTTCAGGGTAGTGTATGTGGTCAAATTGCGGTGCTCTAGTCGTGGACACTATTTCTTGACATGACCTTGACGACCACATGACCATGACCTAGCTCAACTGTATTTGCAGAGGATATCTTCACATACTATATGAGCAGAATTCTCTCTCTCTCTCTCTCTCTCTCTCTCTCTCTCTCTCTCTCTCTCTCTCTCTTCTCTCTCTTCACTGCCTGTTGATAGGAGGTGGTTGGTTACTCAGTAACAGGGGTCTCTCTCTCCCCCTGACCTCTCTGTGCTCCAGCCTAGAGGTCAACCCTCCTCCTCTCCCTCCCACTACTCATCCCTCCTCCTCTCCCTCCCACTACTCATGCCCCCTCCTCTCCCTCCCACTACTCATCCCTCCCTCCTCTCCCTCCCACTACTCATCCCTCCTCCTCTCCCTCCTACTACTCATCCCTCCTCCTCTCCCTCCCACTACTCATCCCTCCTCCTCTCCCTCCCACTACTCATCCCTCCTCCTCTCCCTCCCACTACTCATCCCTCCTCCTCTCCCTCCCTCCCCCCCTCCCTCTCCCTCCCACTACTCATCCCTCCTCCTCTCCCTCCCACTACTCATCCCTCCTCCTCTCCCTCCCACTCCATGCCCTCCTCTCCCTCTCCCTCCCACTACTCATCCCCCTCCTCCCTCCCACTCTCATCCCTCCTCCTCTCCCTCCCACTACTCATGCCCCCTCCTCTCCCTCCCACTACTCATCCCTCCTCCTCTCCCTCCCTACTCATCCCTCCTCCTCTCCCTCCCACTACTCATCCCTCCTCCTCTCCCTCCCACTACTCATCCCTCCTCCTCTCCCTCCCACTACTCATCCCTCCTCCTCTCCCTCCCACTACTCATTCCTCCTTCTCTTCCTATGTTCTTTCCAGAGGTCAGACGAACAACAACGTCCTGATTTGTTTTGGAATACATCATTAGTAGAACTCTGGGTAAAAACTTGTCAAGAGTGGCTCTGTATGTGGGTGTATTGCATCGGTGACATATATTGACAGTATACATTTCCTCCAGAGGAATCAGAGTATTCACTGTGTGAAATAACTAGGCCTGATATCTGGGAGAGTGATGATGGGGTCCTGGAGTTTAGTGTGGTAAGCTGGATGAGAGGCAGGAGAGAGGGGTCAGGGGTGTAGGGGTCATGAGAGGGGTGCCAGGGGTACCAGGGGTTAGGCACGTAAATGAACAGCTGAGTGCTGTGATTTTGTCAGTATAAAAGCGGTCCAACTGTCATAACAAAGAGCCCTGACAGAGAGGAGGGAACCGCAGACAAATGGGAGTCGGTCAGTGGACCCCCCCCCCACACACACACACACACACACCGCTCTGATGACAGACAAAGGGGAGTCAGCCCCAGGGGCTCATAGAGAGGGTCAGAGACAGACTGGGTTCTGAAGGGTGTCCCTCTGTCACCTTTCCAGATTCTTTTGAGTCCTCTCCCCCTGTCTGTCCCTCAGTCCTCCTCCTAAAGCCCTCTGAAGCCTTTCATAAGGGCTGAGTGTGGCCTCTACATCCTATTGGTCTCAGATGAAACTCTTTTATTCAGGGCCCGGGGCCATGATGATGGGACTACACTGAGCCCCCCTGACCCAGCCCCCTCTCCCTGCTGGGGCATTGTGCAGGTGATTTTGGAGAGGCTTTGTCTTATTCCAGCCAGCAAACATTCTTATCTATCTATCTATCTATCTATCTATCTATCTATCTATCTATCTATCTATCTGTCTGTCTGTCTGTCTGTCTGTCTGTCTGTCTATCTGTCTATCTGTCTATCTGTCTGTCTGTCTGTCTGTCTGTCTGTCTGTCTGTCTGTCTGTCTGTCTGTCTGTCTGTCTGTCTGTCTGTCTGTCTGTCTGTCTGTCTGTCTGTCTGTCTGTCTGTCTGTCTGTCTGTCTGTCTGTCTATCTATCTATCTATCTATCTATCTATCTATCTATCTATCTATCTATCTATCTATCTATCTATCTATCAACACCACTAATACAATCACAGATAAACAATCTCGAAAACACTCACAAAGAGTCAGGGGCGGACTGGGACAAGAAATCGTCCCTGGGATTTTATCCACACCAGCCCATGTCACGTCGCGCACCGCCAACTCACCCCCCATACACACCCCACTCTGGAGATACTATAACTGTTCCTCTGTCTGGAGATACAATTCACTACTATAACTGTTCCTCTGTCTGGAGATACAACTCACTACTATAACTGTTCCTCTGTCTGGAGATACAACTCACCCCTTTAACTGTTCCTCTGTCTGGAGATACAACTCACCCCTATAACTGTTCCTCTGTCTGGAGATACAACTCACTACAATAACTGTTCCTCTGTCTGGAGATTCAACTCACCACTATAACTGTTCCTCTGTCTGGAGATATAACTCACCACTATAACTGTTCTTCTGTCTGGAGATACAAATCACTACTATAACTGCATCTCTGTCTGGAGATACAACTCACCACTATAACTGTTCCTCTGTCTGGAGATACAACTCACCACTATAACCGTTCCTCTGTCTGGAGATACAACTAACTGCTATAACTGTTCGTCTGTCTGGAGATACAACTCAATACCATAACCGTTCCTCTGTCTGGAGATACAACTCACCACTATAACTGTTCCTCTGTCTGGAGATACAGCTCACTACTATAACTGTTCCTCTGTATGGAGATACAATTCACTACTTTAACTCTTCCTCTGTCTGGAGATACAACTCACTGCTATAACTGTTCCTCTGTCTGGAGATACAACTCACCACTATAACTGTTCCTCTGTCTGGAGATACAACACCACTATAACTGTTTCTCTGTCTGGAATAAAACTATAACTGTTCCTCTGGAGATACAACTCACCACTATAACTGTTCCTCTGTCTGGAGATACAACTCACTACGATAACTGTTCCTCTGTCTAGAGATACAACTCACCACTATAACTGTTCCTATGGAGATACAACTCACCACTATAATTGTTCCTCTGTCTGGAGACAAAACTCACTACTATAACTGTTCCCCTGTCTGGA